>NC_083574.1:56574558-56847058 GCF_027579695.1 Neoarius graeffei
TTTTTATGTTCCTTTTGGTTAGAAAACACACTGGGTGAAATATTTTGACAAAATTCAAAAGTTTAATGGTGGCACCAGGAGCTCAAAGTTATGGAAAAAGCTGCTATTTTATGACTTTTATGACAAAATTTCGATCACTTTTCATGAAACATTATGGCACCTTATAGAGTATACCAAATATCTTAGATACACATTTTTAGTACATATTCTAAATATATTATCAAGCACAGTTTGAGTTTTAGCTGTTCACTGAATCATTGTTCAACTACTTTTAAACAATACAAATGTATTACGAATCACATTAATGCTTCTCAATCCCTTGCAAAGGTTCTTAACATGATCTCTGGCTCACAAGAAATCAACATTGTGATTCAAACCTTACGTGAAAACATAAACGATTCACACCTACGGTCAATTTAGAGTCACCAGTTAACCTAACCTGCATGTCTTTGGACTGTGGGGGAAACCGGAGCACCCGGAGGAAACCCACGCGGACACGGGGAGAACATGCAAACTCCACACAGAAAGGCCCTCGCCGGCCCCGGGGCTCGAACCCGGACCTTCTTGCTGTGAGGCGACAGCGCTAACCACTACACCACCGTGCTGCCCCTCCTGTTATCAGCACGCTTTTTTTTTTTTTTTATACAGTTCAACACGACAGATCTATCAGACATTCCCTTGCTATCTTCCTTCACAATCAGGGGCATCTCTTCTTCCGTCTCTGCACGTAGACAAACTTAAGATAATCCTGTAGGATAGAACGGTGTGACACAAAACAACATGCTTCATCTCATCTAAACATGACCCAGCGTTTGACCTTCCTTCTAAGGATCTAAAAATTATATTTTTCCCTTGATCTAATCTTGTTAGTGTAGCAGTAACATGACAATCAAGCGGAGGGTGGAATGTAGGGGTGTGCATTGGCACAGCCCTCAGGATTCAATTCGATTACGATTCGGAGGGTAACGATTTGATTCAATCCGATTCTACGATGCATTGTGATGCGTTAAAATTTTACTGAAAGCAAGGCAAATTTTTCAGTAGTCATGAGGCAGTACAAGCAGTCAGATACTAAACAACATTTTATTTGCTGTTGTGTGTATCACTCCTGTTTTAAACAAAATAAAATTGAATGTTATAGAGTTTCAAATATGAAAAAGAAAACAAATTACAGCTTTTTAGTGCTTTGAATGAGACCAGATCTTTCTTTTTTACACACAGGTCTTGTCTACTTTCCCATCAACCTCGTAGAATCCAAAATGTGCCCAGATGTCAGCTTTCCAAGCTTTGTTTTTTTTTTTTTTTTTTAATACGTTGAATCGATGCTGAATCGTCCATGCCCCGCATTGCGATGCATTGCCGAATCGATTATTGTTGACACCACTAGTGGAATGTTAACGTTCAGTCCTGATCTCGGGGTACATATATTAACATATATTCGTTTATTAACTCCAATCACAGCCATGACGGCTGAATTACAGGGTATCGCGCAATTAATCATAACAGTAAACAATTAAGCATAACAATAATCTAAATACTTGACAGTTACAAAATTCTTCAGCCGTTCAGTATTGCATACAGACTGTATAGCAGTCCTAGCCGATCTTAGATTATACCTTATATCACGTTCTGCAATTCTGCTTTGTTTCAGAGGGGAAAAAGGGGATTCCCGGGTTGTATCTTTTTCACAAAACGTTTGCAAGATTGAGCGCGACGGTCCGCAAGTGTAGATAGACCGGTTTGTGATAAAGCATCGCTATAATGTACACCTGGTAGAATTATTGCCAACGCGCGTTTTTGGACATCTAGTGCCTTGGAGAGAAAATTAGGAAGAGCAGAATAAACGACGGATGCATATTCTAATATAGATCTTATGCATGGATGCAAACGGCGCGCCTTTTGGCGGATGCCGCCTTTTTCACGGCTGTCTGGGGGACTTGTGTGAATCATGCAGATCCGATGAAGGCTTTTTTATTTATTTATTTATTTGGGGGGGGGGCGTTGGAGTGTCTGATTATAATTTCATCAAAGTAAATTCTGTATTAAAATTACTAAATAAGCAAATGCCGTTACAGTCCATGAAACATAGGAAGTATAAGTATGAGAAGAAAACCGTAAAACAGAAAGCTGCGCATGTAAAGTCAATTGGCTGCGCGCCATTATCTGCTGCTGGCTGCACTTCACTGCACGCGCAAGGATTTCCATCAGTCCAACGTAAGTTACGTAATTGGCTTTACGTGCGCAGCTTTCTGATTTACGGTTTTCTTCTCATACTTATACTTCCTATGTTTCATGGACTGTGACGGCATTTGCTTATTTAGTAATTTTAATACAGAATTTACTTTGATGAAATTATAATCAGACACTCCAACGCGCCCCCCCCCCCCCCCCCCCCCAAAAAAAAAAAAAAATCATCGGATCTGCACGATTCACACAAGTCCCCCAGACAGCCGTGAAAAAGGCGGCATCCGCCAAAAGGCGTGCCGTTTGCATCCATGCTTATGGAGAGAGCAATATATGGTAACAATATCAGTTACCTGAAAGCCAGAACCTTTTAGATTCCTTAAAGCCGCTTGTTGGCTTTCTTCAATACGTAGTCTACGTGGACGTCCTATGTCAAGTCATGAGAGATGTATACACCGAGCAGTTTAAATGACTTAACGCGTTCCACAGTAGTGCAGCCGATGGCAATCGGGCGCCAAATGCAGCTGTTGTATTGAAGAAAGTCAACAACCATTTCCTTACACTTAGAAGGATTTAATTTCATGTCGTTAAGCTCAGCAAAATCTTGAATGACCCTTACAATAAAGTTGGTCAGGGATGGAGAATTTCTTGGAACTACCTCAATGATAGATAGGTCATCAACAAACTTTATGCAGAGCGGCCACTGAGAAACTAGGCTATTGACCGTAACCGCAAAGAGCAGTGGTCCCAATTTTGTACCTTGAGGAATTCCTCCGTGAGGGTATTTGGTAGAAGATGCACCGTTACCGATACGCACAAATTGGGATCTGCCCTGCAAAAAGGCTGCTACCCACTTTAATAGACTGGAATGAATATCAAAAGGGGTGTTCACATGGCAACTTTTACTCCGGTGTTAGTCTGGCTAGCGCGACTTCAAAGCTCTGCGAGCATTTGGTCTGGCAAAGATATTAAGCCCAACCGTTTCCCAAAGCGTGTGGTTGACCCGCCTCCCTGAAATGCCTCAGTTTGCTACTGGTCGAAGCCAGAAAAGGCTGTGACGAAGCTCAAACCAATCACATCACTCTTTCCTCTGACGTATGTGACGCGACGGGGCTAACTGGTAGATTAAACTCTTACCGAAGCCGGTCAGGAGCAAGGCGAAAACGTCCTTCCTTTCAATAAATACCTCCAGGGCTGCTCTTTGCTCCGTTTTCAATGAGAACTTGCTCCATGTTCGTGATGTGAATGAAGCGCTTCCGGCATAGATTCTGTAAACAATCTATGGGTTCCGGTCGCAGTTCTACTACGTCAGTGCCTTGAACACGCCTCTGCCCAGGGCCGTTGGAGATGCTCAAAGTTGATTGGCTCCCGATTTTTCGGGAGCTTGGAAGAGCTGTAGATAGCTTGCCTGGCCAGACTAAGCTCGCAACAGGCCCTCGTGTTGCATCACACTTGGGATGGGTGGGCTCAGGCTACTCCGGTGTAGCACCGGGGCTGCCCCGGTAGAGCGTTCACACGGTACAAAGTTATACCGGTGTAGCCCCTGAAAGCTGCTTAAACCGGTGCAAATCTAACCCTGCTCGGGAGGTGGTTTAAGAAATTTACTCCGGAGTAAATGCTAGTTTGCGGGGCAGCACCGATATAAAATGGGATGTCTGAACGCTACGGGGTAGACTCGCTACGCGTGAGGAGAGTTGATTACGTACGGGCATTGCATAATTTGCATCCTGGTGTTTTGCGCTTCCAAAATGGCAAATATCAACAACAGAACTGTGTGTCTTCCAGTGTTGCCAGATTGGGCGGTTTTAAGTGCATTTTGGCGGATTTGAACATATTTTGGGCTGGAAAACGTCAGCAGTATCTGGCAACACTGGTGTCTTCATCCACGTTGTTTTCCCGGCGCTTGGTGATGCCATGACAACCGGGAAAAGGAAGTACATTTTCACGCATGCGCATATTTCATTTCCGCATTATTACTATCGTATAGCACGGTCGCGAAAACTGCCGTGTGAACGCAAGTGGGGCTGCACCGGTGCTAACACGCTTCTCTCTAGTAAGCAGGTTTGTGACGTGTGAACGCTCCACAAAATTTACACCGGTGTAAGATATATCGCAACAAAATACATCGGTGCAGCATCGATGCAAATATGTGCTGTGTGAACACCCCTATAGGTTGCTAGCTTCTCAAGTAGAATATGGTGGTTTATAAGGTCAAAGCCCTTTTTAAAATCTGCAAAAAAAAAAACCTAATGCTAGCGTTACCTTTATCAAGCGCTTCTGATGTTAGGTGCAACAAGTAAACTATTGCTTGCTCAGTTGACCTACCAGAAACAGCGAATTGTTGGTTGTCTAAATTATTGAAAATTTTAGGGAGGAGTCGAACTAAAGTAAAACTTTCCACCACTTTAGCTAATTGCGAAGTAAGAGATATAGGTCTAATGTCATTCTCGATTGCTTTAGGTGGTCACTGCTGAGGTATAGGGCAGACAGCAGCGCACTTCAGGAGAGGTGGAACAAAACCATCCCTGAGAGAAGAGTTGTAGATGTTTGAGATGATTGGGGCGAGCTCAAACGCAAATGTTTTGAGAACAATATTTGGAATACCGTCGGGACCTGGTGGCTTTTTTGCGTGGATCTTGCGCAGTGCAACATGCGCCTCGAACTCAGAAACCAAGGCTACGTTCACACTGCAGGCTGAAGTGACTCAAATCCGATCTTTTCGCCCATATGTGACCTGTATCCGATCTTTTATTGACAATATGAACGACACAGATCCGATTTTTTTCAAATCCGACCCAGGCCGTTTGGATATGTGGTCCTAATTCCGATCCCTATCCGCTCTTTTCATATGCGACTTCAGTCTGAACCGCCAGGTCGCATTCATCCGACTTGCACGTCATCAACAAGCCACAAACGTCACTATTCTGCGCTGAAGTAGGCGGTGGGTCTCTCAAAAAAAAGTTACAACAACGTGGCGCATAATCATGGGCGCAGATGGGGGGGGGACTCGTCCCACCCAGATTTAAATTCACCTCGTTCGGTCCCCCCCACTTATAGGGAGGAAAAAACGTCTATGCTGTCTTTCTTTGCATAAGGCAAACCTCACGGAAAAATCAAAAGACTAATTACCATTCGGTTTATTGAGGTGCACAGCAGTGTATACATAGTTGCAACAACTCAAATAAAACAAAACAAAGACTGATATTCGGTTGGTTGAGCTGCGCAGACTGCACAGGTTGCGAGCTCGAGCTTGGTTGCTATGGTAACCCACAACAAGTCTGACAGGCATATTGGGGTTGGTTTGCTGGCAGTTTTGTCCCCCCCAGTTTTTTGTCCCCCCCAGTTCAAAAAACGTATCTGCGCCCCTGCGCATGACATCAATGCGAGGGACGCTTCGGGCTGTGAAGGTTCTGAATCTTCTCAATGGAAGGACGCAGAGGTTAGGGAGCTGATTTCCATTTGGGGGGATGCAGCTATTCAAGCTAGATTGGATGGGTCATACCGCAACCGGGCGGTTTTACTTCCGTAAACACTGGCCATGCTCACTGCGTGTGACGTCGTCGTATCCCGCAATGCGCATGCGGAACACTTTTAGGTCGCTTTTCGTTCATACTGAGGATCACATACAAGTCGCATATATTTGTTAATGTGAACGACCTCACAAAAAAATCGGATTTCACAAAAAAATCGGAATTGAGCATTAAGCCTTGCAGTGTGAACGTAGCGCAAAAGATTCGCCGTAGCGATTCCCTGTTCTTCCCATTACCACACTGGTTTCCTCCAGAAACCTCTAGTAGTTTGAATGCCTGCGCCGTGTGTGAATTTGTGTGTGCATGATGCCCCTGAGATGGACTGGTGCCCCATCCTGGGTGTATACCCCTCTAACAGTGAAGGTTCCTAGGATAAGCTCCAGATACAGGCAGCATTAGGTTATGGAGCATGTTAGTGCCGGAATTATGAAATGTAATTGGACAACAGGTATAGTTTTGTATGGCGTTTATGAGTGGCGCCGTGACTTGGTTAAAGCGCCTGTCTAGTAAACAGGAACCAGTGGTGCCTTAATATGGGGCAATAATCATAACCCCTTGGAATGGTCCATTTGGGCGGCACGGTGGTGTAGTGGTTAGCACGGTCGCCTCACAGCAAGAAGGTTCCGGGTTCGAACCCAGCAGCCGGCGAGGGCCTTTCTGTGTGGAGTTTGTACGTTCTCCCCGTGTCTGCGTGGGTTTTCTCCGCGTGCTCCGTTTTCCCCAACAGTCCAAAGACATGCGGTTAGGTTGACATGAGGTGCCCTTGAGCAAGGTACCCAACCCCTGACTGCTCCCCGGGCGCTCTGGTGTGGCTGCCCACTGCTTTGGGTATGTGTGCGCGTGTGTGTTTACTGATTCAGATGGGTTAAATGCAGAGGATGAATTTCACTGTGCTTGAAACTGTGCATGTGACAAAGGTTTCTTCTTCAGTCGAGTGCCCTCGTGACGGGAAGCTTGTAACTGGAAGGTGAGCTTGAAGCTGCGCCCCATGAAAACCGGATCACGTTCACCGATGAGCTCCTTGCTTGTGCGTCAGGTTATTCTGTGAGCGTTCTCAAGGTTCAGCGTCTCCTCATCATTTACGTAATCTGCAAACTTAACGAGCGTTTGCGGCCTGTGCAGTGGACAGGCGAAGACATCCGAGTGACGTGGTCTCGACTCTAGCGCGGTGATTCAGCTGTGAGCTGACCCAAATGCAGGACGTGAACCCAGCATGCCGTGTAGTTTGGGTTCACACTGCACACAAACTAAGTTTATTAATGAAAGCTTCGTCAGGATTTAGTGCTAAAGATTAAATATCGTCATGAAGACCTCTGCCAGTACAGTTAGCACCTTCTTTACATCACACATATCTGAAGTGAGCTCATTTGCAAGTGTGACATCATCCCTGTCGGGGGTCAGCATGATGAGTAACGGACTGGAGACTTTGCCAGATGCTCTGTGGGTGTCTGTGTACTCGGAGTGGTCTTTCCATCTGCTCGCCACTTAGATTGCTAGTGCTAAAATTCACACACGCGCACACCAAACTCTCCACTTGCCACAGCTAAAAAGAAAATCCATGTGGGGCATACCAGTCACTTTAATAGGAACACTTGCTTGTTCGTGCAATCAACCAAACACGTGGCAGCAACCAGAGGTGGACAAAGTACCCAACTTCATTACTTAAGTCAAAGTACAGATCCCACTGGTCAAATGTTACTCCGATACAAGCGAAAGTTGTCCAGTCAAATTTTTACTTAAGGGTTGTTTTACAATCAGGGTACAAAGTTTGTGTCACAGGGGTCCAAAATTCAAATTGATTCAAACTGGTTCTTGTACCAGTTTTTAAGTGAAGGACAAGTTAAAGAACAGATTTCAGGTAATTTTTTGACGTGTGTGTATGGTAGTTGTGTGTAATCTGCTATAAGATGAGAGAAACAAATGAAGTGATTCTCAGAGAGGACATTTTTTTTTTTTGACAATTCAGAATCCACTACTTCCATAGTGCTTTTAAATATAAGGCTGTAAGCTTTGTGTTAGTCGTGTCTAATATTTATGTCCCAATATCTTGACCACATTTTGGGATGAAAATAATCATTTTAGATATGTTATTTTATATTGAAAAATTAGCTGTCTTGGAGAGGACATTTTTTTTTTTTTTGACACAATTACATACTAATTTGATCAAAATAGTCTGAAAACTTACTGGCATTCAACATTAAAACTTAACTATGTTTCCAATGATATGGAACCAAATATGTGTTTGATGGTATAAAGAATGATTGAAGTGCATCCCTTTTGGAGCTACCTGTGGTCAAAAAAGCACTTTTTCTAAATGACACGAGTAATTTTGCTAAATATGACACACATTGCCATACATTCACCAAAAATAATGTTATCACCAAATATTTTTTTTGCATGGTAAATAGAGCTATCACAGGGCTACAATAAACAACCAAGTTTATTTAGTCAAGCCTTTTGATATTGAAGATAAGTGTTAAATGTGATTTTTAGCTTGCATACCCTGATTGTAAAACAACCCTTAAGTTAAAGTACTGAAGTATTTGCTTTTAAAAATACTTAAGTATTAAAAGTACATTTTCTGTCAACACATCGTTGTATTATTGCCACAACGCTTACAAAACCTAATGCCGTTACCAAAGACAGAAATGTGAATTCACAAAATGAGCGCATGCTGTGCCATCATGGCGGTTTAACGTTAAACTATCTAGTCAGTGAAGCTCCACCTGACATGCTAGCAAACTCTTTTCAAATTCATATTGGGTAGCTAATGCTACTAGAAAAGAAATTTCTACATTTGTTTATTTGGTAAGATTATGCTAAACATATTTCTGAAAGGACTTCAGATAAGTTAACGTTATTCCTGTTAGTGTAACTCTGCTTTTACACGCTAACTGTGTTCAAGTTAGCTAGCTATGTGTTAACGTTAGCCGTGGACAAGGCTACGGCAACTTGGTGAGCAAATCCATCGAAAGTCCTTTGACTAACCAGACTGCACAGCTATTGCAACGTTCTCGCTAGCTCTAAAAGCACAGACAACTTCACTGCAAGCTTTCTCTTGGAATAAAACGTTTATATCCCTCAATGTGCTTCCGCAGGCTGGACGACAAGTTTTTGTAGGCCGTGATGTGGTTCGTTTTTGGCAAACATTTAAAACGAAACGTATCTTTAATACTTTCAGAAAACTGAAACGCAGTTTCTAGGTATGGCCCTGGGTGTGTGCGTTCTCCAGAAGAACCGCCTCGTTCCATTCTGCCATCAACTGATCGAGTTCAAATAATGCTGCGGAGAAATCACTGAACTTGATTTTGTCCCGTTTATGGACGTGACGTGACCCTAGTGATTACTGATAGACTGTCTCAGTGTCACCTGCGGAAAAAAACAATCATGTTTTAGGAAAGAAAAGAAAAAAGCATCCACTTTCAAAGCTGCTTCATAGTAACGAGGACCTTGACAAAAATGTAGTGGAGTGAAAAGTACGATATTTGCCTTTCAAATGTAGTGAAGTTAGTCAGAAGTTTCCAAAAAAAAAATACTCAAGTAAAGTCCAGATACTCAAAAAGTGTACTTAAGTACAGCACTCAAGTAAATGTACTTCGTTACTGTCCACCTCTGGCAGCAACTCAATGCATAAAATCATGCAGATTCAGGTCGAGTTTCAGTTAACGTTCATATCAAACATTAGAATGGGGGAAAACGCATGATGTCCGTGACCTCCTGAGTACTTGTTGGTTATGGTTGAGTATTTCAGAAACTGCTGAACTGGGATTTTCACAACCATACACAAATCAACCTCTGGAGTTTACATAGAAAACCAAGAACACCTCAAGTGACTCAACTAACCGCTATTGACAACTGCAGCAAGCGCAAAAGCCGAGTGCATAACAACCCTGATGTGGAGAGACTGCAGCAAGCAGCAGAAGTCAGCCAAGAACGAGAATCGCTTTTGATGCAAACATTAAAGGTATACAGCCTTTCGATTTCATAAAATCGGTGAAATTTAGTTCCCTCTGAAATTTGGTCATTGTGACGCATGTTTATTTCTGTAATATCGGAGAAAAAACCCCACCACCCAGACCATTCTGTAGCTGGGAAGTTGTTTAATTAGAGGGGATTCCTGAGCAAATAATGTGGATGAAATCACTCGCTTCACACAGTCAAGCAGACCGAGGAAGTCCGTGTGCGCAAGTTTACCTGCTTCTTCTTTTGGGTTTTACGGCAGCTGGCATCCACAGTGTTGCATTACTGCCATCTACAGGTTTACCTTTGAGCGTGCACTGACAGTTCCATCATTCTGTCGCTAAACGAACCGCTGATCACACCGAGGTGCTCGCTGACCGCCGATATATATTAGTTTGGTCCTGTGTTTCCTTTCCTTCGCAACATAACGTCTTTTCTTCTCGCTTTCCGTTACTGTAGTCAGGAGGACTTTTTCATGTTTCATTTGCGTCCTCAATTTTCCTCTCCTGTTTCAAATTTGTATCCCACAATGCTTTGTGCGAACAGGGAAAGCCCACCACGTGATGCATGACGTAGTATCTTGAATTGGGTCATGGTGAAGCAGGAAAAAATAGCGGAGAATTTAGGGCCACGTGGCCCTCGATCCATTAATTGTTCTATTTAAAAAACGACTAAATTTGGAAGTCTGTGATTCGAATTCAGTAGCGCTTGGTCCACTAAACAAAAATAATCAAGTGTCGGGGAAAATTATTTTTATGACCTACGCTTGAAAAATCTGAAAGGAGCACAGCTTTAACTGAAGCTCTTCACTCTTGTGCTGGTGCAAGCTGATCGGCTAACTGCATGAATGATCGAATGAATTAAAGTAGCCTGTAAAATATGGCAAGTACTAAAAATATTGATCTAAGATAGGAGCAATTCCAGCGTTATGGACGTGACACTTGAACTCAAAATGGCAACAAATGACCCAGTGCATGTTTTATTGTCTCCCAGTATTTAAACAGGTGTTGCATATTTTAAGGCTGTACCGTACTGGAGAAGTGATAGAACAAGAACAATTCCCATAGTACATCTAGGGCATGCCAGAAAATGCCAATAAAAGATGCGTTATGGATGTGACAGGAAAAAGTATCACTTTTCTTGGGTGACTGTACATTTTTATCAAACTCTGTGAAATTGTAAACCTAATGTCGAAATGGAGATATCCATTTGATAGAGGGGTTCAAGGTGAATATTAAAAAATCTTTGTTTAAAATATTTTGTATTTCATGCAGAGTTTCGGAAGGAAAAGTCAGCGTTATGGATGTGACGAAATTCCGTTATGGATGTGACGCGTCTGAAATAGACATGGCATATGTTTAGAAAATCAGCAATTTAACCACCATAACCCTTTGAAAAACTCTCTAAATATCAGCTAAAACTATCAAAGTTCTTCAATAATATTTAGGATGGCTATTGTTTTGCTGTTTTGTGGATTTTAGCATACATTTCTGTGGCTTGTGGCAATAATATAGAATTGTACATGATCAAAGTTGATTTTAGCTTGGGGTTTACATTATAAGAAAGAAAGACTGACAGTGACATATTAGGTTGGTTACAAATTGGTTCAACTTATTCACATCTGTAAAATACAGGCCTAGGTGAGATCTCTGGGAGTGGTTTTGATGTATTACATGTTGCTTTATTTTTGCATGGTGAGGTTGACATTTACATGGAATTGCCCATTACCGAGTTTGGCTTACTCAGATGATTGGATAGAATATTTATTTTATACAAACACTTGCACAAGCTTTACTCCTCTTTATATTAATATTAGCACAAATTAGACATTCATTAAAGTTCCAATGAGTAAAATTTGAGATCTCAGATGTTTCAAGAACATTTGATTTTGCTTTCTGTGCCGACGCCTACCATCCGTACGCAAGTACACGAAGCCCTGTCTTACAGAATAAGTGAAATTAGCGGTTAGGCACGCTGCCTTTAACAACCAAGGATATTTAGCACAGGAAATGACGAGATTTGTCTCCGTATGTGTTGGTGGGAACTTGCTAGTCACACTCATTTATCTTAGCTGTTTTGCAGCTATAAAATGAACCACCTGTTCCTCCGCTAGTCATTCCAGTACTGACTGGGTGCAACAGTTTTTCTGTGTAGTTGTACAGTGCCTTGCAAAAGTATTCATACCCCTTGAACTTTTTCACATTTTTCCACCTTACAACCACGAACTTAAAAGTTTTTTATTGAGATTTTATGTGATAGACCAACACAGAGTAGCACATAATTGTGAAGTGAAATGAAAATGATAAATGGTCTTCAAAATTTTAAACAAATAAAAATGTGGTGTGCATTAGTATTCAGCCCCCCTGCGTCAATACTTTGTAGAGCCACCTTTTGCTGTAATTACAGCTGCAAGTCTTTTGTGGTATGTCTCTACCAGCTTTGCACATCTAGACACTGAAATTTTCGCCCATTCTTCTTTGCAAAATAGCTCAAGCTCAGCCAGATTGGATGGAGAGCGTCTGTGAACAGCAATTTTCAAGTCTTGCCACAGATGCTCAATGGGATTTAGGTCTGGACTTTGACTGGGCCATTCTAACACATGAATATTCTTTGATCTAAACCATTCCATTGTAGCTCTGGCTGTATGTTTAGGGTCATTGTCTTGCTGGAAGGTGAATCTCCTTCCCAGTCTCAAGTCTTTTGCAGCATCCAACAGGTTTTCTTCCAGGATTGCCCTGTATTTAGCTCCATCCATCTTCCCATCAACTCTGACCAGCTTCCCTGTCCCTGCTGAAGAAAAGCATCCCCATAGCATGATGCTGCCACCACCATGTTTCACAGTGGGGATGGTGTGTGCAGGGTGATGAGCAGTGTTAGTTTTCCGCCACACATAGCGCTTTGCATTTAGGCCAGAAAGTTCAACTTTGGTCTCATCTGACCAAAGCACCTTCTTCCACATGTTTGCTGTGTCCCCTACATGGCTTCTGGCAAACTGCAAACAGGACTTCTTATGCCTGTCTTTCAACAATGGCTTTCTTCTTGCCACTCTTCCAAAAAGGCCAGATTTGTGGAGTGTACGACTTATAGTTGTCCTGTGCACAGATTCTCCCACCTGAGCTGTGGATTTCTGCAGCTCCTCCAGAGTGATCATGGGCCTCTTGGCTGCTTCTCTGACCAGTGCTCTCCTTGCTCGCTCTGTCAGTTTAGGTGGACGGCCATGTCTTGGTAGGTTTGCAGTTGTGCCATACTTTTTCCATTTTTGAATGATGGATTGAACAGTGCTTCTTGAGATGTTCAGAGCTTGGGATATTTTTTTTTATAACCTAACCCTGCTTTAAACTTCTCCAGAACTTTATCCCTGACCTGTCTGGTGAGTTCTTTGGTCTTCATGATGCTGTTTGTTCTTCAGTGTTCTCTAACAAACCATTGAGGCCTTCACAGAACAAGTGTATTTATAGATAGTTTTCACATGATGTCACAGAGTCGGGGATTCCCTAGTGGCGGCCATCTTGCGGGTCAAGCTTACCGTACGGGTGACTGAGCACACATTGTAACGCGTGAGTACAAAGTCTTCAAAAGAACCCAAGCAGGCTATTTAAAGCTAGCAATGGTGCACACCTGTTGTATTCACGTCTGTCGTAATAGGTCAAATGATGACGTCAAGCGGAGCGTTTATGAAATTCCCACTGTACGGGAGCACGAAGGCGAGCAAACAAAGAAACTCAGCATACAAAGGAGAAATCTATGGTTTGCGAGAATCAACCGCAAGGATTATCAGCCTTCCAAACACAGCAAAGTCTGCTCCCATCATTTTATAAATGGTAAGTTGTTTAAATAAACAATTGTGTGTGTTTGTTTTTGGAAACCAAAACATCATGTGAACAATCTCTGGAGAATGCCTAACTGGAACCGCTGAGTGTACGTTTACATTGTAATGTACACTTAATATCGCTCGTTTGTCACGTTTCTATTTGGAACTTGTCACTTCACTCATGCAAGGGTCATTTTTGAAAAACATTTTAGGTCTATCCTGTATGATTTGATTTGTGTTTGGGATGCAAACAGCGCGCCTTCTGGCGGATGCCGCCTGAATCGCGCAGATCCGATTTTTTTTTTTTTTAGGGGGGGCGTTGGAGTGTCTGATCATAATTTCAAAGTCAATTCTGTATTAAAATTACTAAATAAGCAAATCCGTTACAGTCCATGAAACAGGAAGTATAAGGATGAGAAAAAAAAAACAGTTTAAATCGGAAAGCTGCGCACATTTGCGCAGCCCGAGCGGTGTGCAGGACTGCGCAAATGTGCGCAGCTTTGCGATTTAAACTGTTTTTTTTTTTCTCATCCTTATACTTCCTGTTTCATGGACTGTAATGGATTTGCTTATTTAGTAATTTTAATACAGAATTTACTTTGAAATTATGATCAGACACTCCAACGCCCCCCCCTAAAAAAAAAAAATCGGATCTGCGCGATTCAGCCGTGAAAAAGGCGGCATCCGCCAAAAGGCACGCTGTGAATATATAAAGTTGTATATATCAGACAGCCTTTAAAGTTTGATGAAGTCAGTTTCAGGCTTTGGCAGTTTCAGGCTTTGGCAGCCCTGCATAGTCACTTGAAAATGCATCTTTGTCCACTTCGTAGGGGTCAATTCCCCCAATCAAGGCCAGTTTGGCTGCATACCGTTGTCGTGAGATGTCGTCTAATGTATCTATATACTTCTGTTTGCTTGATTTTGCCGACATTGATCTTTATTTTAGAAAACTGACTATATAAATTTGTCCGAGATAACGTAGCCGGTAATGGCGATGGTCCGTTTTGTTTGCGCCACAAGATGGCGGCTGGAGGGCGTTCCCCGGAATGCCGTGATGTCAGTGAAAACTATCTATGCTGAGAGTAAATTACACACAGTAGGACTCTATTAACTAATTAGGTGACTTCTGAAAGCAGTTGATTGCACTGGATTATATTTAGAGGTATCAGAGTACAGGGGGCTGAATACTAATGCACACCACACTTTTCAGATTTTTATTTGTTTAAAATTTTGAAGACCATTTTCATTTCACTTCACAATTATGTGCTACTGTGTTGGTCTATCACACAAAATCTCAATAAAAAACTTTTAAGTTTGTGGTTGTAAGGTGGAAAAATGTGAAAAAGTTCAAGGGGTATGAATACTTTTGCAAGGCACTGTATCCATTCGGCATATCGCTGCAGTGACGTGGCCGCTCTGACAAAGTTTCTAGGGAACGTTACAGTAGTGGTTTCCCGTTGCCTTCGACTGGATTGTTTTCTCCTCTCGACCAACCATTCACACGTATAGGCAATTTAGAGTAGCCAGTGAACCTAAATGCATGTCTTTGGACTGCGAGGGAAACGGGATGAAACTCCACACAGACACGGGGAGAACGTGCAAACTCCACACAGACACGGGGAGAACGTGCAAACTCCACACAGAAAGGCCCCCGTCAGCCGTGAACCCATAACCTTCTTGCTATGAGGCGACAGTGCTAACCACTTACACCACCACTTACAGTTACCCTGATTTTTAAAAAGATCAAAATGATGACCATCCTAATATTATAATTTAATCTACAGTGGTGCTTGAAAGTTTGTGAACCCTTTAGAATTTTCTATATTTCTGCATAAATACGACCTAAAACATCATCAGATTTTCACACAAGTCCTAAAAGTAGATAAAGAGAACCCAGTTAAACAAGTGAGACAAAAATATTATACTTGGTCATTTATTTATTGAGGACAATGATCCAATATTACATATCTGTGAGTGGCAAAAGTATGTGAACCTTTGCTTTCAGTATCTGGTGTGACCCCCTTGTGCAGCAATAACTGCAACTAAACGTTTCTGGTAACTGTTGATCAGTCCTGCACACCGGCTTGGAGGAATTTTAGCCCGTTCCTCCGTACAGAACAGCTTCAACTCTGGGATGTTGGTGGGTTTCCTCACATGAACTGCTCGCTTCAGGTCCTTCCACAACATTTCCATTGGATTAAGGTCAGGACTTGACTTGGCCATTCCAAAACATTATTCTTCTTTAACCATTCTTTGGTAGAATGACTTGTGTGCTTAGGGTCGTTGTCTTGCTGCATGACCCACCTTCTCTTGACATTCAGTTCATGGACAGATGTCCTGACATTTTTCCTTTAGAATTCGCTGGTATAATTCAGAATTCATTGTTCCATCAATGATGGCAAGCCGTCCTGGCCCAGGAAACCCAGGAATCACGGACGCTTTGCGCGTGACCGTGATACTCGTGCACGCACACACATTTTGATGTAAACATGCGCCGGCTCAAACCATGGCTCAGACAGGTGCTTTTATTATTTTGTAGAAGCTCACTTTTATCAACATTTCAGAGAATAATCAAGTATTTTCTTATCTACATGCACTTCTATCACAATTCAGTTAAAGTAAGAAAATCGGATAACAGATGTGATGATAGGGAATAGGCCAATAGCCTAAATTTCAACCGATTTATTTCACCTTTGTGAAAACGCCAAGAAAATGCATTGCTTGCATATTAACATCAACATTTTATGCGATGAACTTTTTTTTTTTAAAACAATAGGCTATGCATTGTAACAGGAACGAGTGCATGAGCCTAATCATTGTCACCTCTGAACCTTTACCCAAAATGCCTCTGTTTAATCTTAACCAGTGTCGGCTATTCACTATTTTGAAAACGTGAACCCTGAGTTGACAACAGCATCAAACAAGTCAAGACAATCTGTGATACAGATGAAAGACAACAAAAAATGTTTCAGAAACACAGCCACCCAACCCACCCACCCTAAAGAAGATGCCATTTTATTGCATATATTTACATGATGAGTGAATTTGCTCCAGTAGCACTTTATTGCCCGAGAGCCTGCTGTGAAACTGCGAGCAAGTATCGTCGAAATTGGCCCGGGTAATGAGCAAGGCTTTGAGAGTAGGCACGGTCATGCGATTCCTCTCGTCAGTCCAGGTGTTGCTCATGAGTGAAAATATTCGCTCAACTGGAGCATTGGCGCCAGGTAGGCACATGGCAAACTGGCAAAGCTGGCTGACATTGCTGTAAGGAATCTCCCTACTCTTGAAGTACGCGAACATCTCCGCCCAACGCTCATCCGTTGGCTTGCCATCAGCGCTCCACTGAGCCACCTTCTCAGTGGTATATAGCTGCACAGATGACGTCTCGTCAAACAGCTGGGTCTCGTCAATGTGACATTGATGCAATCTTGACGACACGTACTGGAGGGACGATACCAACCTCATCCCGTTGAGGAGAGTCCAGGAGAGGACCTCTATCTCCTTAAACGGAGCTCCCCATTCCTTCAAGTATGAAATGCAACACTCGTAAAAGGCGCAGACGGTGTTGCGAAATTCCGCTGCCTTTCGTGGATCATCAAGGGCGCTCAGAAGATTCTTCACCTATAAAAGCGAATAATTTTCCAAATTATTAACAAATAAAGTTTCAAATCACTTTATTGGCTAATGTTTATTTCCACACGCTATGTATAACCTAAGCCTAATGTTAGGGCAAGGTAGGAAGAATTATGCTTTATGGAGATGCTGATTTCATTCATCCAGCAGGACTTGGCACCTGCCCACACTGCCAAAAGTAGCCTAATACCTGGTTAAATTACAATATTCTAATTTTGTGAGATGCTGAATTTGGGATTTTTCTTTAGCTGTAAGCCATATCAAAATTAGCACAAATAGGCTCATGGCTAGAAATATTTCACTTACTGTCTAAAAACTTATCTTTTTTTCCTTAGCCTTTACTCCCTGATCATTTTCCTCTTTTATTTTAACTGCTCAGCCTTCAATTTGATTTCATTATTGTATTGTGTACAAAGATGGTATAGTGTAGGCCTATTTTTATGCCTCCGCTACTGTAAGGTGCAGGAGGCATTATGTTTTCGGGTTGTCCGTGCGTGCGTCTGTCCGTCCGTCCCGAAACCTTGTGAACGCAATATCTCAAAGACCAATGAAAGGAATTTCACCAAACTTTCACCGTTTATGCGCTTTGGGACAAGCATGAACTGATTAGATTTTGAGATCAAAAGGTCTAAAGTCAAGGTCACTGTGAGGTCAGGTGTCTGTCCGAAAACCTTGTGAACACAATATCTCCAAGGCTGATGCAAGTAATTTCACCAGGTCAAGATTACTGTGAGCTGAAATGTCCATCCCCAAATCACAACTTAATAAGGCGTGTAGTCTACCGGGCGGAGGCATCCCCATCGACGCCGTTGGCGTCGAGTTCTATCTAGTTAAATTACATTTTCCTGCAGGGGGGCAGATGTCTTTAGGCTTTCACGCTTACCTTGAGACCTGTGAACACAGCCAACTTTCTCTCCTGCAGTTTGCCTTGCAGGTTGCGCAGGTGATGGGCCGAGTGCGCGGCTGTGTTTTTCTGCCTCTCCAGCACCTTGACGGTATCGTTGAACAACAACAGCTGATTGTGCAGAAACCACATCCAGGCCTCATTAAGCGGGTTCTGTAAGAATTCAGCGATCGCCACAGGTGGTCTGTCTTGAGAGGCGAAGTAGGACTGCAGCGCAGGATAAAGCTTCAGCACTCTTTCGACAGCCAGACCTAGGGACAGCCACCGCGTCTTACTTGTCTCAAGGATCGTTGCGTACTCGAGCTCGACAAAGTCGCAGAACTCCTTTTAATTGCTCAGTTCGGACAGTAAAGATGTGCAAATGTCCGAAAACTTTCACAATAAAGCTCTGGATGTCACAGGGAAGGGTATCTGCAGCAATTTGGAGAGCGTTGTGTGCAGCACAGCCCACTCCCACTAACTCATTGGTGGAGGCCTTGTTTAATTTGATAAAAACGTTCACGCCAGCCCTAGCTCTCCCACCAAAGTTGGTGTTGATGTTGTCAGCACAGAACCCAACAACTTTGTCAAGCAGGTTAAAAGCTCGGAGACTTCGACTGACCTCCCCAACACAAGAATGTCGGATGTCTCACCTGGAACTGATGTGAATTCCAGGATTTTCACCTGCACCCCCTCTGTATCCTTGAAGTAGCCGATCACGATGGGAATAAGCTTCACTGCTTTGTGATTGGATGCATCAATAGCCACCAAGACGTGATGAACCACTCCTAGGTCTGCCTTTAACAGATCCATGGCATGGGGTGAGATGACACTCGTCACGATTGCTTCGGCCTTGGTTCGTGCACAAGTGAAGCATTTGTCGTAAAACTTCCTTATCAGGCCCGCGGTGCAGTCCATGGACCTGAAACTTTGGTTGTGGTTCACCAAATGATAGGCAAAAGTACCCTCCTCAGCAGCCCGTTTGAGTTCAGCACTTCCAGCGCTAACTTTACTGAAGTAAGTGGCCACACTGCTAACCCCTGCCTCTACCCACCGCTTGTGCTTTGCTGTTTTGAGGTGGTCTTTAACATTAGCACTACCACCATGAGCGATGGAGAAGGAGCACTTAGTGTGTGCAGTAAGCTTCATGTTCAGCACCCTGGACTTCTCGGAGAAAGGGGTAAGCAACCTGCAAATCTTTTGAAAATGAACATTTTCTCTTCGGCATTGTCGCGTAGTAGTTGACAGCCGCTAGCGACAAAACCCGTTATAACGCGGCCTCTATATTGCAACATTGTACAAATAGATACGTTGTAAGGTTGATTGCACGCGCGCACACATTGATGCTGAATTGCTAGAAGCTTTATTGACATCTCGTTGGCTATATACCAGGGGTTTTCAAAGTGTGGGAGAGTCCGCCCCCCCTCAGAGAGCAAATAAACAGCACCGCCCCCACACACAATTTTTGTTGTTGCTATACTTAATGTTCCATTCGTATTTTTAAAAAAAAATGGTTGTTGTACACATTTTTATTTTTTCTTTTACACATTTTAAACATCTGTGCTTTTTGAAAACATCTTTTTTACACATTTAAAACATATGAGCTTTATTAAAACATTTTTTTTTACACGTTTTAAACATCTGTGCTTTTTTTTTTTTTTTTAAACATCTTGATTTACACATTTTAAACATCTCATAGCATCGTTAGCTAGCACCTCTTGGCAGACAACACACTGTGGCAGTGGAGCATCTTCAGATCCAGTCCATGAAAATCCAAACTTTAAATAATCGTGGTCATACTTCCTTCTTTTTTTGCTTGGCCCAGACTCTGTCTCCTCACTCACTGTAGCTTTAGGTACTAAAAATCGATCCATTTTGTCTCTGGCAAAGGCTAGCTGAAGTTCGCTAAATGTCCGCAATAGTAACTTATTCTGGTTTATTTTTCCTGAAGTTGTGCCCCCCCCCCTGAAAAACTCTGGCGCCCCCTAGGGGAGGTGCACCCCACACTTTGAAAAGCCCTGCTATATATGATCGCTGTAACCGGGACAGTTTGCTAGTGTTTGGTGTAAACTGGGACATTTCAGTGTCCTGACAGACCTTTGTCGGGACTGTGGACACGCAACTCAAAATCGGGACTGTCCCGGTCAAACCGGGACGTCTGGTCACGTTATCTTGGAGTGATCTTTGTTGGTCGACCACTCCTGGGGAGGGTAACAATGGTCTTGAATTTCCTCCATTTGTACACAATCTGTCTGGCTGTGGATTGGTGGAGTCCAAACTCTTTAGAGATGGTTTTGTAACCTTTTCCAGCCTGATGAGCATCAACAACGCTTTTTCTGAGGTCCTCAGAAATCTCCTTTGTTCGTGCCATGATACACTTCCACAAACGTGTGTTGTGAAGATCAGACTTTGATAGATCCCTGTTCTTTAAATAAAACAGGGTGCTCACTCACACCTGATTGTCATCCCATTGATTGAAAACACCTGACTCTAATTTCACCTTCAAATGAACTGCTAATCCTAGAGGTTCACATACTTTTGCCACACAGATATGTAATATTGGATCATTTCCCTCAATAAATAAATGACCAAGTATAATATTTTTGTCTCATTTGTTTAACTGGGTTCTCTTTATCTACTTTTAGGACTTGTGTGAAAATCTGATGATGTTTTAGGTCATATTTATGCAGAAATATAGAAAATTCTAAAGGGTTCACAAACTTTCAAGCACCACCGTACGACTGTGAATGTTGTACCTGCGTGTGGTCGTTTGATTCCGATCTTGCTGTTCAGTAATGAATCCATTAAACGAAACTCTTCCCAAGACGAGATAAGTGGAGAGAATGTTGTATTTATAATGTCCTTGTATGTTGTGGTTTACAGTACTGGTGGAGCAGCTTGAATCATGGTGTTGACTGCTTACTCGACGGGTCTGGTATGCACACTGAGCAGATGGTGATGGCGCTTACCTTCTCTCTGGCGAGGGCAGTCTGTGAACGTGCACCTCATCTGCTTCGTGGCCTCTGTAACACCATGATGCAATCCACTTTCAGGACTAGACCTCGGTGATGCGTTTCCTTTACACCCAAGTGTGACCTACATTCCAAGGTTGTTGTTTTTTGTTTTCCCAACTATGATAAACGTTTACTTGTTTCTTACTAGAAGAACAAATGGATGGTTTTGTTTGTTTTGTCAGTATTACATTTCTTGGATATTTGAAATTTGTTGTGGAAATAAAAATGGATGAATTGTTGTTGTTTTAACTCTTTCTTTTATCATAAATGACATCACACACTACTTCCAGCTTTGGTTTTTGAGCTCTAATAGCAGAAGTGTTGTGAAATTGTTCAAGTCTGAACAACGCAGAGCAAAACTGACGGTCTTTTTGGGGGGGCGGGATGGCAGACTCGCTCCTCTACTATCAGTCACAGCCATTTGTGGGTGGTTATGAGATCAATGTATGCAGAAGAGTACAAATAACGCTTTCTTTCAAGTGTGTCACGCTGCCCTGTGAGGCAGCAGTTTGATAAGGTGTGTTTGGTTGGCTGGCTTTGTGTGTCTCAAACCTCAGGCGGTAACTGATGTGATGAGGAAGACGCATCTATTGGGTGGGAACTGGCAGGTGAGCAAAAATGGGGATACAAATGGTGGGCAGGGGTCACTGACCACCTTAGTACAGATTTGTTTTATTAAAACCATTTTTTTTTTTTTAAGTGTGTAATTTAGTTTCTGAGGGGTTTTTAAAAGCAATCATCACTTTCCATCCATTTTATTAAATTCATTAGCTGATATAAGAATAACTAACTTGTGATTTCCATCACTGTTAAAAAAAAAAATTCCCAGGGCCCCACTTTGAGAACCATGAGCCTATAAAACCCCGTGTTTTGAGCCATATAAATCAGATTCCAAAACAAGGGTTCTCAACCCTCTGTGTGGTCAATTGATTGATTTACAAATAGGGGGAATTTTAAAAAAAAAATTTATTTTCCACAAATTATTGTTCCAACTATGAAGAATTTAGTGTACTAAATATTTTTAACAGTTACTGGAGTGTACATGTGATTTAGTCTCTTCACTAACCTGACACACACTGCACTAGCACAGGAATTCAGCAATTTAAAAAAAAAATAAAGGGTACTTTTCCCAAAACATCTCCCTAAACCTGACAGACCGTCTATGGAATGCCATGTGATCCTCCAGATGTACATAAAACAGGGAGAGGAGGTATATGAAAAATGCCATGCGTCATGTCATGCTGTTGCTTCTGCACACACACACACCTGCATTAACGTACAAACCCCGTGTGCTTTGCTTCAGGCTAAGTCACATGACCGCAGCGTGTGATATTATCTCCGAACACATGCATATCGTTTTATTTCTTATGCATGTGGCCTTTCAAACACACCGGAGTTGGTTTTTGAAAAAGGTGCATCAAGAAATGCAAGATTACCCTTCTCACCAAGTCAGTGCAAGGCTTTTATTCACTTGCGTTACGCATACTGTATATTACTGACAAGGGGTCATATTAAATTAGGAATTAAAAAAAAAAAAAGGGTAGCCTAGGCTCGGGGTCACAGAAAATACATGTCTATTTGGGACATTTTACTCAAGGTTTAGGAACCCCCTGCTGTTGAGGCTACATTTCTAAATAAAGAATAGAGCATATACATTTTTGCAAAACAGATAAACTATGGTTTACTATTGTAAATAAATAAGTTTGGAATGTATTAGAGATTTTGTTTGTTTAAAAAAGTGAGATTAGTGAAGCTCCAATTCTTAATGCGAGTTTGCTGGTGTACAAGCCTTTTAGTGACCCAAAACTTTTCACCTCAGTGCTACCATCACTTATCCAGACACAAGAACAAATGCTCAGATGGGGAAAACTCACTAGAAACCAGTGCGAGACTAAAACAGGAAGTGGGTAACTTGTTTTCTGAAGAAAGTGAGAAAAGTCTCACCGCCTCATTATTAAACAAAAAACAAACAAAAAAAAAACCAGTAACAGAATTAAAAACCAAACTTTTATTCGTTTTGTGACAAATGTGCAGTATTGATCAACGTTCAGTAATGGTAACTTTAAAAAAAAACACCTGAAATACTCTGGGGAAAATGAATACGGGGTTCCCCGTCTTAGGTCGTGGCCTGGACATGCCGTTCCTTTTGTTTACAAGGGGAATTCAATGGCTGAACAAAAGCAGTCAGTTTCTAAATTGACTAAAAATGTTGTATTTTAGCTATGTTCAACTCATTAATTCACACAATTTAGATAAGTCGTACAAATTTAATCAAAATATTATACACAATATAGATCGTCTTTCATTCTTATAAACACGTGATCAGTGCCCTCATTACAGGTGTGGATCTGGGTTGCCCAATCTTACCCAGCATTGGTTTCTCCTTATCCAGCACTGTTGCAAGGTCGGGGTCCATGTGGACTCTACTGATCCACGCGTCAATAATTGGAGCATAGTTTTGCGCCGGATGCCCTTAATTCCTGCCAGACCCCTCCCATTTCCAGGCTTGAGAACACCATTCACACCTACGGGCATTTTAGAGTAGCCAGTTAGCTTAACTGCATGTCTTTGGACTGTGGGAGGAAACCCACATGGGGAGAACATGCAACCTCCTCTTTACCCTTACATATAACCTCATATCCAAGGTCAGGATCCAGGAATGTCTAAACATTATCCATCACACAAATATAAGCCATTTGACACGTCACAACAAACTGTTCAAAATCTCATTCTGCTATACGCAATTTCGAAGTTAAAAGCCTAAACAATCGGTGCTTTCTTTAACTAGGCCTAATTATTCAAATTAATCAAATAGGAGAGGGGCAAGCTGATCACTTCCTAATACTTCTTCCTGTAAGCCAGAGCTCCATAGGCCACCAAAGCAGCAATGGCTACCAGTACAGCACCACCATAGAGAAGAACTGGAAGCTCAGAGGACACAGGCTCTGCTACAGGCTGTGTGTGTGCTGAAGGTGGCTCCTGAGCTGGAATAGATGTGTGTACAGGCTGTAGCTCCTGTTCTGGAGATGCAATAGAAGGTAAAACAAGAGGATCCTGGGATGGAGCAGACATCTCCTGTACCATCTGTGGCTTCAGTGATGGGATCTCCCGCGTTGGGGGTAAAAGAGGTGGCTCCTGGGCTGTAATGGCCTGTACAACCTCTGCTTGTGGAAGTATCTCATGCACTGGAGCTGCTTGGACAGCTTCAGGCTGTGGCTCCGATTTAGCTTTTAGTTCTTGAACTGTTATTAGAATCTGTGGCTCCACAGGAGCTAGAACAGGTTCTGGCTGCGCTGACTGAGGCTCAGCTTGAACAGGTTCTGGCTGAGCTGACTGAGGCTCAGATTCAGGGGCAAGCACTTGGGTTGTAGCAGCAGTAGGAGGGGAAGGATGAACAGGACATTCCAGCTCCACATCAACTGGAGCATCAGCAATGATGGTAGGGGATGAAGGAGCAAGGTATTCTGGCTCGACTTCAACCGGAGCATCAGTGACGGCAGTAGGGGATGAAGGCGGCAGGGACTTTGGCTCTACATCAACTGGTGGAACAGCAGCAGCAACCAGGCTAGGAGGTACATCCAGGATGACAATCTGCTCCTCTAGAGACATCAGCGACTGTGGTGCTTCTGAAACTGGCTGTTGTGAAGATGAAGGTTCTTTTCCAAGCTCCTCTCTGAGGGCCTCCAGCTCACTTTCAGTGCCCAGGACACTGAGCATGCTCTCCTGCAGCTCTCCTTCTCCCTCCTCCAGAAGTTCAGCCTCCTCGCGCTCCACATGCACAATGTCCGAGTTGGACGAGTTGTTCTCACTTCGCTCCTCAGCTGAGGCCACGCCCTCACCACTGTCCACACTCTTTGCATCCTCTGGCTCCATGGTGCCAACCTGAGGCCAGGATTCGTGGCCACTCAGTGATACAGGCAAACTCTCTGTGTGCCAGGAGCTCAGGCCGCTGCTGTCTGGCACGCTGATGAGCAGTGACTCAGGGGGGCTTAGCTGCTCGTGGCCCTGCTCCCCTGACAGGATGTAGATATCGTTACTGTCTTCGGCTATGAGCACGCCCAGTTCCTCCACATCTTCCAGGCTAAATACTGCACTCTGCGAAACAAGAAGACAAATGCTTGAACACGAAGCAAAAAGCATGCAGTAAAATTTGTCAATCATTTTTGAGAGAACTTGGCTTATCTTGAAGCTGTTTTCACCACTCACTTGAACAGAATGAATAAAGCCACTCGGATGAAAACCTCAGTGGAAAAACTTCAACATATAATTTGATTTACTATTCATGGACATTCAAAATAACCTGGATGACAGACATTTGTTACATCCATCCATTATCTGGAGCCACTTATCCTGTTCTACAGGGTCGCAGGCAAGCTGGAGCCTATCCCAGCTGACTATGGGCGAAAGGCGGGGTACACCCTGGACAAGTCGCCAGGTCATCACAGGGCTGACACATAGACACAGACAACCATTCACACTCACATTCACACCTACGGTCAATTTAGAGTCACCAGTTAACCTAACCTGCATGCATGGGCACAGATAGAGGGGGGGAAGGGGGGGATTCGTCCCACCCAGATTTAAATTCACCTCGTTCGGTCCTCCCCACTTATAGGGAGGAAAAAACGTCTATGCTGTCTTTCTTTGCATAAGGCAAACCTCACGGAAAAATCAAAAGACTAATTGAGTTGTTGAGAAGAGTTGTTGACTGACTGCCGCTCACGCAACACACAGGCATAGTTAGAAAGTCAGGATGCACTGGTTTACACTTTACACACACACACGTAGCCCAGCCTCTCGCTATGTTTAACAGTTGGAACTTAGCGGTTTTAAAACTAGTTTTGCAGTTTTGCAATTTCTGTGCGTGATGATAATGTGTAAACTTTGGATTTCCATAGGCTATGTTAAAATGTTATCATTGTCCTGGCCTGCAGGTAGTTCCTGGTGATGGCAGTGAGGGAGGTGAAATAACATGTATACACACTACCGTTCAAAAGTTTGGGGTCACCCAGACAATTTTGTGTTTTCCATGAAAAGTCACACTTTTATTTACCACCATAAGTTGTAAAATGAATTTAAAAAGCATTTAATCAACCCCACAAATGTGATGCTCCAGAAACTCAATCTGCTCAAAGGAAGGTCAGTTTTATAGCTTCTCTAAAGAGCTCAACTGTTTTCAGCTGTGCTAACATGATTGTACAAGGGTTTTCTAATCATCCATTAGCCTTCTGAGGCAATGAGCAAACACATTGTACCATTAGAACACTGGAGTGAGAGTTGCTGGAAATGGGCCTCTATACACCTATGTAGATATTGCACCAAAAACCACACATTTGCAGCTAGAATAGTCATTTACCACATTAGCAATGTATAGAGTGGATTTCTGATTAGTTTAAAGTGATCTTCATTGAAAAGAACAGTGCTTTTCTTTCAAACATAAGGACATTTCAAAGTGACCCCAAACTTTTGAACGGTAATATATATATATATATATATATATATATATATATATATATATACACACACACACACATACATATATATACACACATACATACATATATACATATACACACACATACACAAAATGGAATCATTTGCTGACAGCTCAGTCCCCCCCAGTTCAAAATTCCTATCTGCGCCCCTGCCTGCATGTCTTTGGACGGTGGGGGAAACCGGAGCACCCGGAGGAAACCCACGGGGAGAACATGCAAACTCCACACAGAAAGGCCCTCGCCGGCAACTGTGCTGGAACCCAGACCTTCTTGCTGTGAGGCGACAGCGCTAACGACTACACCATCGTGCTGCCTGACATTTAAGAGTAAATTAGATTTATTGGGATGCAGTTAAGGGTTTCAGTGAAGCAAAAAAAAGTTTTTTATTTTGCATGCAGTCAGGGAGTTGTTGTTTTTTTTTAAACATCATTGTGCCTGTTTAAAGAAGCTATGCTGTTGTGCACTGTAGCAAGTATGTACATGCATTTTCTCTCAGTGCAGTAACCCAGAATGATTGGATTAATAATCAGCGTGAAACCGTGCAGGAAGTCAGACATCTGTACTTGCGTCATCAAGCTACAAGCTGATTCATATAGTGAACACCTGTTAAGAATGAAGGACTTCCACTGAAGCATATCTTTCACCATCTACACAAAAATAAAAACTTATTGGTTTGGATGCAAAGTGAGTTACAGAAAGCATCAGTACAGAGTGCAAGCACAGCAAGTCTAACTATAGCCAAAAGGTAAACGGTATTATTTGTACTGAACACAAACTCCTTGTTTTGCAGGTTAAGTAGAACAAGGTCTGGCTTGCCGCTGTCCGGCAGGGGAACATGTTTATAATGCTACCTAAGAAGCAACTGAGCTCGACTCTAAAGGCGAGTGAACACTTTCTGTGCAGCAGCTTTTTTTTTTATATAGCCTTTTGCTCTGAGGAGACCAGTGACCCAGTAAGTGTCACGGATTTGTTTCCTAACATTCCAGTGGCTCATGAAGCAGAGGTGTTCTTGGAAATATATTTATGCACTGTCTTCCTTGTATAATCATTACTTCTTTTCCTTATTGTTACTGCACCACCTGGAGAGAAGAAGTCTCATTAGCTAGAATCCAAAGTTTAAACTCGAGTGTTTGGTACTTTTCAGCACTAACCATGGCCACCTTTTACAGGCAAGGGCTGTTAAACAGTCCGATTTACCAACATGTAACAGCGAATACAGAAGATAACAGGCACAGAATAACTCGCAGACTTGCAGATCAGGGATCCGTTATTTCAACACAACTGCAAATCACTTCTGCATACCTACCCATGTAATATATTGTATAAACACCCTCTAAGCTCCAAATCAAAACGGGTATTGTGCAATCAAAGCTAACCCCTGTGCAGTAATGCATGCCTGACTGACTTGAGCTAAATGAAGCAGAAAAACTTGCCAGTACCTACATGTTCAGCTGCTAGTAGAAAATGATATTCAAATTTTCAATTCACCAGTAATCATATAGCGTGCTCGTGCTTGCTCACTCGTGCGCTCCCTCTAAAACAAGCTCCTACACTGTGTAACTGAGGGTTAGGTTAAACTCTCAAACTCTATTGTGGAGAATGAAGTCAAATTTACTTGTGCATATCTGTGTAATCTCAGATTTTGTCATTGTACTTTTGTATATATGGACACGAGTGAGTCAGGTCGGTCAGTCAGTCTCTTCCTCTCTCGTAAGCCATGGCCTAAAAGTTAGAGAAGCAGCTTTGGGATCAAAAGGTCACTGGTTCGATTCCCTGGACCAGCAGGAACGGCTGAACCCCCAACAGTTCCCACTGCTGTGGGCATGTCAGGGTCCTGTTGTACGTCTGGATAAGAGCATCTGCTAAATGCATGTGAGAGAGAGAGAGTGCAAGATGGACGGACTGCCAAGTTTAAAATGCCCTAGATACACCAATGATGGCAGTGCGAAGCAGCTAGGATGAGGATCAGCACCTCCAAGTCCATGGCGCTCAGCTGGAAACAGGTGGCGTGCCTACTTCCGGTCAGGGGGGAGTTGCTACCTAAAGTGGAGGAGTTCAAGGATCTCTGGGTTTTGTTCACAAGTGAAGGTAAGGAGGAGCGGGAGTTGGACAGATGGATCGGGGCAGCGTCAGCAGTGATGCAGACGCTAAACTGGTCTGTTGTGGTAAAGACCTAGCTGAGCCAAAAGGCAAAGCTCTCAATCTACCGGTCCATCCACGTTCCCACGCTCACCTATGGTCACGAGCTGTGGGTAGTGACCAAAAGAATAAGATTGTGGATACAAGCGGTAGAAAGGAGGAGTTTTCTCCGCAGGGTGGCTGGGCTCTCCCTTAGAGACAGGGTGAGAAGCTTGGTCATTTGGGAGAGACTCGGAGTAGAACCGCTGCTCCTCCACATTGAAAGGAGTCAGTTGAGGTGGTTCGGGCACCTTGTTAGGATGTCCCCTGGATGCCTCCCAAGGGAGGTTTCTCTGGGCATGCCCCACCGGGAGGAGACCCCGGGGCAGACCCAGGACACGCTGGAGAGATTACATCTCTCGGCTGGCCTGGGAACACCTCGGTATTCCCCTGGCAGAGCTGGTGGAGGCGGCCGGGGAGAGGGAAGTCTGGGCTGCTTTGCTTAGGCTGCTACTTCTGTGACCCGGATCCGGATAAAATGGATAGATGGATGGACACCATTGACAGACTGTTAGGTGTCATTAATGGTGCCCTTGTTGGCTATGGGGAGAAGAAAGAAGAATAATTATTTCCCCCCCCCCCACACACACTTTTTTGTTTTAGACAAACTGGAGAGCCTCGGCCTGACAAACTGGAGATCCTCTGTACCCTTCGAAGACTAGGCCCTTCCTGGATACTGACTTTGTACGAAATCATGAGTACAATCATCTGTTGAATTCACCTCATTACTCGCTTTAAACTGCCCCATCCCAACTTTTTTGGAATGCGTTGCAGGCCTGAAATGCAGGCATGGATGTATATTAAACGAAATGAAGTTGACCAGACAAAACATCAAAAATATCTTGGGTTTATACTGTCTGTAATGAAAAGACAAAATCAAACTAAATCTAGAAAAAAAAAATCATCACTGCTTTCCTTTTTTTTTTAATTTGCATTTTCCATATAGTCCCAGCTTTTTCTGAATTGGGGCTGTATACAAAATCTGAATAGAAATCTAAAGGGAAGCAACAGTAAAGCACTTTTCTTTTGGCGTGTGCACTGGGTGGAGTGCCCTTTTCAAAATCCTCCACCTTTCCCCAAGGCCCAGAATCCAACATAAATATACCAGCAGGCCCCTACAAGTGTCAAGCATTAAACAGGGAGATGTGGAGTACCTTACATATGACTGAACAAAAAAAAAAGTCCTTCCCACACCATTCATGGCACATTTGGCAGTGCCAATCTCCATTTCGTTGTCCTTGGCCTCTCGCCTATATTACATAGCTAGGGTTACAGTGGGAAGCTAGTCCTCTGGTAACCACGCAAGTTTGACTCCCCACTCACATCTGTATTGCAGCATGCCTTGCCAGATGGCAGTAAGCACCATTTTTATGACGGTCTTTGGTATGACCCAACCGTGAGTAGAACTTGTGATCTCCCAATCCAGAGGCGGACACACAAACCACTAGGCCACTCGCCGGTAATTACCCAAGTAGGCTTCCTAAATCTGTTTTGTTGTTTGCACGACATAAACATGTTCATAGTTCTACTAAAGCAGCACAGATCAATAATTAAACTGACCAATACTGGAGTCAATATCCATGTGCTATATGTATATTGTATCATGCTGCTTATTTTGAATATGAGAACATTCCCCTTCTATTACCACTACAGTCCCTGACAAAAGTCTTGTCGCTTGGGTACAAGTTGACCTTAAGTGCCCCTCAAATACATGTCTAATCATTTTTTTTTTTTTTTTATAAGAAATGGCTAATTTCAATCCCAACAGCTTTTGAAATAATGTTTTGGTGCCAAACGAAACTGCTGAAAAGCATTCTAATGTTCACAGCTGGGTAAAGCCCACTGAGTCAGTTTTTGCAGAGACAAAAGTCTTGTCGCCTTGTCATATGATGCACCCAATCCTAGATTACAGCCTCACCTGTGATCAATAATTGATCAATCAATTAGTGGGTGTGTATAAAAAGAACCCCAGCACACCAGACCTTCACATCAACTGCAACTTGACCTCTGACAACATGCCTAAGATTCACCCTGAGACCAAAGCATTGATTATCAAGAGGCTGAAGATCAGATCCAGATCCACTGCTGAGGTGGCTGACACCTTCAATGTGTCTCAGCGTCAAGTACAAAAATAAGAAAAAAAGATTTGAAGAGACTGGAGATGTTTGACAAGCCCAGGTCTGGCAGACCCTGCAAGACAACTGCTCAGGAGGACCGTTTGTTAGCTTGAAAATCCAATGCCAGCCCCTTTTCCACTGCAGCAGAGCTCCACCAGGCCTGGTCACCTCAAGTCCCCGTGTCAACCAGAACAGTTTGTAGAATTCTGTCTCGAAATGGCCTCCATGGTCAAATCAGTGCCCAGAAACCAGCACTAAACAAAAGGCAATTAAGAAAACGTGTGGCATTTGCCAAGGCCCACAGCCTGCTAAAAGGATGGACGCTGGAAAAGTGGCAGAAGGTGGATTTCTCAGATGAATCTTCGGTTGAATTACATCACAGCTGCCGCAAATATTGCAGGAGACCTACTGGAGCCCGCATGGATCCGAGATTCACCCAGAAAACAGTTAAGTTTGGTGGCAGAAAAATCATGGTCTGGGGTTACATCCAGTATGGGGGTGTGCGAGAGATTTGCAGGGTGGAAGGCAATAGCAATAGCCTAAAATATCAAGAAGTATTAGCTACCTCTTACATTCCCAACCATAAAAGGGGTCAAATTTTGCAGCAGGATGGTGCTCCATCGCATACTTCCATCTCTACATCAAAGTTCCTCAAGGCGAAGAAGATCAAGGTGCTCCAGGACTGGCCAGCCCAGTCACCAGACATAAACATCATTGAGCATGTCTGGGGTAGAATGAAAGAGGAAGCATGGAAGACGAACCTAAAGAATCTTGATGAACTCTGGGAGGCATGTAAGACTGCTTTCTTTGCTATTCCTGATGACTTCATCAATAAATTGTATGAATCATTGTCGAACCGCATGGATGCAGTCCTTCAAGCTCATGGAAGTCATACAAGATATTAAATATGGATCTCACAGCACCACTACTTAATTCACTGATGTTATGCAACATCTCATCTCATCTCATTATCTCTAGCCGCTTTATCCTTCTACAGGGTCGCAGGCAAGCTGGAGCCTATCCCAGCTGACTACGGGCGAAAGGCGGGGTACACCCTGGACAAGTCGCCAGGTCATCACAGGGCTGACACAGACACAGACAACCATTCACACTCACATTCACACCTACGGTCAATTTAGAGTCACCAGTTAACCTAACCTGCATGTCTTTGGACTGTGGGGGAAACCGGAGCACCCGAAGGAAACCCACGCGGACACGGGGAGAACATGCAAACTCCACACAGAAAGGCCCTCGCCGGCCCCGGGGCTCGAACTCAGGACCTTCTTGCTGTGAGGCAACAGCGCTAACCACTACACCACCGTGCCGCCATGTTATGCAACATATTTTTGTATTTGAAGTAAATTATTTGTTCAATTTTCACATTACTCTCTGTAGGCGACAAAACTTTTTTGTCTTGCCAAAATCTGACCTTTCTGTGTTCATTAAATGATCAATCTTTCTTCAGTGAAGCAAATTTATTTTAGTATATTAAACATAATTTGGGAGGGTTTTAGCTTTCATATGAGCCATTTCTAAAACCAATGGATTAATTAAAAGTCAGGTTATAAGCTGTTGTTTCTACAAAATGGATAAGTGACAAGACTCTTGTCAGGGACTGTATAGGACCATACTCAAGAGTCCCACTACAACAAGCAGCAGGTTAGTATGATTTCAAGGGCCAAGAAGAGACTAGGGCCCACAAAGATTGTACCATTCCCCCCCAATACATGTAATTTTTATTTATTGGCTTACTGAAAGGTTCTTACATGAAACACTCGAGTGGCACAATAAAGAAAAAGAAGAAGGGGGACACATCATACATCATGTCGTTGTTCTTAGATAAAGGAGCTATCCAGATACAGTAGATATGTTAATAGAAAGGAAACTTGCGCTGTAGTAACTGCACTTATCAAATGGAAATGATGCAACAAAGCTGTCTAAACAAAACCCCATGTCCTACTGCAAATACTTTTTTCATAAAATCAATAGTACAGTTCACGCTGGAATGTCAAGTTCTCGTGATCAGTGAAACGTGAACATTGAAAAGTGAAGACAAAGTAGACTCGAGTATGAACTAAAACCAGAATATCTTCATTATTCCACAAGTTAATTTCATGCAGGATAAAGCAGTGCGATTATGGAGATTTTAATGGGCTTTGAATAACATAACATTTGTTTTATACGAGTCAAAAAAAAAAAAAACAGTTCATTCGAGAGATTTACTTTGACATCCAAGACGTTGATTGTCAAAAGCATTACAAGTTACATTATAGAATTGAAGTGCAGGATGTTAAATGTTTGAAATTCTAACCGCTCAAACACTTAACTGTTCCAGGTGTTGTAGCTTTTTACCAGGAGCCTCGGGATAATCAGCTAACCGATCCACACATTCTGGCAATCTTGAAGTTTTTCTTAATCTTCTAACAAATATGATCAGGCCGTACCTGTACCTCACGGCTCAACCACTGCAACTCTGTTTATTACTTGCGAAAATCAGAGATTTTTGCAAGTATGTTGATCTGTCCGTTTGGGTTTTTTTGGTGCTCTAGCGTCGCCATTTCTTCACCAAAATGCACAGGACAACTCACTAGAGTCACACAAAGACATCCTTAGTTTTTGGTGGGTCAAGGTCAAAGGTTGTAAAAACACCTAACTGGCCATAACTTCTGTTTCTTTGTGATTTTCGCAAGTATCGTGCTCTGCCGGTGGTGTAGTGGTTAGCGCTGTCGCCTCACAGCAAGAAGGTCCGGGTTCGAGCCCCGTGGCTGGCGAGGGCCTTTCTGTGTGGAGTTTGCATGTTCTCCCCGTGTCCGCGTGGGTTTCCTCCGGGTGCTCCGGTTTCCCCCACAGTCCAAAGACATGCAGGTTAGGTTAACTGGTGACTCTAAATTGACCGTAGGTGTGAATGTTAGTGTGAATGGTTGTCTGTGTCTGTGTGTCAGCCCTGTGATGACCTGGCGACTTGTCCAGGGTGTACACCGCCTTTCGCCCGTAGTCAGCTGGGATAGGCTCCAGCTTGCCTGCGACCCTGTAGAAGGATAAAGCGGCTAGAGATAATGAGATGAGATGAGATGAGATGAGATCGTGCTCTGCACAACTTTTCATTTGTAATGTTAAACTAATGAAAATATTTCAAAGTGCAGCAGCTTGTCTGGTCCTTTAATTAACCAGATTATATGCCTCTTAGTCTCGTTCTATGACTATCTATTGCTTTGAGCCTTGGGGGCTAGCATGCAGAGTAACCAATAGAACTTCTCCCACCTACATGGATATTGGACATGCTTGGTTTTTTTTTTTTCATTTGTTTGAGGTGGTCATAATTATTGGAATGATTCATTACTATTATTAGTATACATCAGTATGTAGCAAGATGGTGTTTGTTTGCAACTTTTGTGACCAGTGTCAACTTTGTCACCCTTTGTTTTTCGCCATGGCTTCCGGGGGGGGAGCCTTTTTTTAAACTATTCTGGACTTGTTGCTGGGTAATTGGTAAAAATGTGGTTCACACGCTGCTTCTATAACAGCTTGAACGAACGAACGAATTTCATTAATTTGAGCTATTAATTCATTCAGTTAATTGCTGTAGCTTTACTTTTTTGTTGCGATGGGATTAGAGTCTGCCAAAGTAATAAATGTAAACATAACCGATGACTCCACTGAGTTGTCTATGCGTTTCAGATCCGAATATCAGCTGTGCAATGAAGTCGTACAATGTAGTTGGGACCATTTAAGCAGCCATCAAGATCAAAAATATTATTAGGCTGTTTGCCAAAGCTAAGGGGGGGGGGAAAAAAAAAAAGCCAATACTGGTATATCTTGGGGTTCCCTCATTCCAGCTAAAGGCATGCATGTTCAAATAGTCCTGATCCTTGACTTGCCCATTCTGAAGCCATGTACGGATTTAGGTTTTTTCCATTTCCTAGAGACCAGTGCTATTAATGGACAGAAAGTCATAAGATGGCATTGTCCTATGCCTGAAACTGAGCAAAGCTTCCTCCCTCCCTTGATTTGTTTTTGCCAAGGGACATCATAAGGTCATGGAGTTATGCTTTTATTTTAAAAGGTGTGATTCTGAGCATGGAAGATTCCACAAAGGCTGCAAAAGTCATAAAGTGATGTGTCTCGATCGCCATCACCGCCAAACTTCAAATAGCAGATCTTCAAATTAAAAAAAAAAAAAGGGGGGGGGGGGGGGGGGTGACACGAGTTTAAACAAACATTCACAAAATGTTGACAGCTGTCCAGCGGTGGTGATGAACAGCAGCAGGCTAAACCTACTCTCCTCTCATAAAGATACACCCTGCAGTGGAACTAGGACCAAAGTCCTTTAGATGAGGATTTATCAGATTTATTTGTGGACTTCCCTATGACGCTCAGTCTGTGCATGTGTTCGCGCGCACGCAGCACATGATTCTTGCTCTGCAGCTGTCACTGCTGTGAAATGTTTATTACATAAAGCAGTGCACAGAGCAGCGTCCAGGATACAGCGTGCCAACACAGCTTACACCCCAGGGCTCTCAGCACCATCCGATTTATGCACTGTGCTGCTTCTAGATTGTGATCTATTAGCAGCCAGCCACTGTTCAAGACACCTGTTTAAAGCACATGCCTTTAAATTTTGCTTTTTCATTTCCTCATGCTCAAATGGGAAGGATTTGCATGAAGGTCATTTGTTTGTCGGGCCCTAAAAACAGATCAGGTTACATCACATGCCAGCTTTGCTGAGTATGAGTGTCCTCGCAAATCCCTAACGAATTAGTGTGACCTAAGCTTTTTGAAAAGCAGCATGAAAGACAAATGAAAAAGTGAATGAATAAAACTACACATATTAAAAATATGAAAATAGCCAGAGTAAATCACCAGCCTGAAAGTGCACCAAGACTGGGCCATACTGCCTTGACAAGGTCACTCGGTTTTGCAGGAGACATTTTGTCTTGCACCTTTAGGGCCCTTAAAATATTTTGTCTGTGTCTTTCTACACACACAAAAATCTATCTTTGTGGGGACATGACACTCCCAGACATCATATATTCCCCAACTGTTTACCCTAATGTTAACCATCACAACTAAATGCCAAACCCACATACGTTTCTCTCGCTACGGACCTTCCGTTGACATGATTATTAATGCAGTTAATCAATGCTGTGCACACACCAAAACCTAACACTAACCTTAACCTCAGTAATGAAAAGGAAACTTTTTGGCCCTTTATTATTGTTTTGTTGTTGAACAACAGCAGTTTCCTTGTTGGGACCACTATTTGAGTCCCCACAAGTCCAAAATTGTTAGGTTTTACTATCCTTTCGGTGACATTTGGTCTTCAGTAGTATGTTTATTTAAAAAAAAAAAAAAAGCACGCATACTGAATGCAAAACATTTTTCAAAACTACTACTAAACTACAGTTACTGATCTGCTTTATAACAGTCAAAAAAATTATGCCTGAAACGTTATTCACATGAACAAGAATAAAACAGAACTAATAATGCACTTTGTTAGTTTGGTTTCGGTAGCGATACATACAGTACGTATCGATAAGAAAAGAAGTCAAAAAGAATACATGTGATGTACAAACGTACCAGATCAAATGATAGATTTCATACAGTTTTGCCAGTAAATAAATTCTCTCTCATCTGTGCTGCCTCAAGCCACAAAAGATGACCGACAGAAGGGGGAGAGAGAGAGAAAAAAAAGAAAAAACAGTTTGCCTACCTGATGTTGGCTGTTTTCTAAGACAAGTGATACGCCAATGCAGACCAGAGACGATAAGTAAAGGAAAACTAAATGGACACACAACACGTGCTGCCCGTCAGAGCAATGGACAGCAGCTGTACAGGACTTCTTATTCACTGCTTGCTCCCTCCCCTAAACACACAAACCCCTCCCGTCACATTCATGTCATCTCTGCCTGAACTCTGGATTCCACATGAAGGCTTTGCACTGGAGGAATGTGGATCTATTCAGCATTTCATTCTCAAAAGACAGACAGACAGACAGACAGACAGACAGACAGACAGACAATCACTGTTTTCTCTGCAGAAGCAGCAGAGATGCTTTCGTTAAATTTATACTGCAGACTGAATTACTACGCGCAGATTCAGCAAGAGTTTATCTGTGCTCCGAGAAGTACTCCAACGATCAAAATAACTATAACTTCATGTTAGCTTTATTGCACTTACTGTTAAAAGGTCAATATAAGGTGTGCGCAATCCAAAGGTGGCAGCAATCAACAGTTTTAGACCTGTTTGTGGAAATGTCCTACCTAAAACAGTGTTGCTCAGAACAGTGACCTTTGAAAAGTCTCACATGACTGAACATCATGAAAAAGGCAAACTGAAACACGTATAAAAACGCATTCAATTCTAGTGGCTAATAAAACTCAACCTGTCTGTGAAACTAGAGAAGTAAACAATGGAGAAATCAGAAGTTTGGGACTTTTCAGGAGCAGAAGTTAGGCCTGGCAGGACAACAGAGAGAAGTTTATAGCGATGTTTAATGGTACAAATTCATTTTTCGGAGACACAATTTAGTCGTCAAGTCTGTATGAACGAACACTGCAATGTACACCAAATCAGCCATAATGTTAAACCCATCTGCTTAATATTGTGTAGGTCCCCCTTGTGCTGCTAAAATGGGTCTGACCTGTCGGGACATGGACTCTACTAGTGCATCTCAAAACAATTAGAATATCGTGAAAAGGTTCATTTCTTTTTGAAATTTAATTTAAAAAAAAAAAGGGAAACTGTCTCTGGTCCAGGAGGGGCTTGATATTAGGAATGAGACAATTGTAGCTCCTTTCCTGAAGGCGCATGCGTGCGTGCGGGCGCTCTTGATGCACGGACACCAGCCCCAGTCCGCTCCTTGTGAAGCTCTCCCAAGTTCTTGAATCGACTTTTCTTGACAATCCTCTCAAGGCTGTAGTCATCCCTGTTGCTTGTGCACCTTTTCCAGCCAGCCTTTTCAGGAAGGAGCTTCTGTGGCTTACCTTCCTTGTGGAGAGTGTCAATGAACCTCTTCTGGACGTTCTGTTCTATTTTAGGACTAGTTGGTGCAATCCGTTGCAGAGAGTGTCTACCTGACCCAACACTGATGGGGATGGGTGTACAAACGGAGGGTCTCCAGATGGGTGCCCCAGTGGTATTTGGGTGAAGTATGTAGGAATAAAGATTCATTGGGGGTCATCAGGTGGGCACCCTCCTTCTTAGGTGTTTCAATGATAGGCTCACAACACCTCCAGAGGGCTCATCAGCGACATCTGGCATCCCAGGTGTGCCCCCTCTGCTTTAACCCTCACTATTCACCCTAATGGAGTGGCTGTTATTTGGGGGCCCAGGTGATGTCTCTCCTCTTCATCCAGAGCCACCAACTGGCCTGTTCGACAGCACTGGAAAGGGCTTTGATGGCTTGCCATTGGGCTTGACCTCTGACTCCCATGTCCTTAAGCAGCCTGGTGGTTGACTTGCCCACAAAACCTCTGCAGCAGACCTCAACTGGGCAGATCCTAGCCTTCCAGCTACGTTGCTCAGCATCGACAACTGTTAAGTCAGCAGTCTTCCCCATGACTGTGGTTGTGATTGTGTACTGAACTAGACCAAGAGATATACAGTATTTATACTGTTCTACTCAAATGCGAAAAGAAATACTCTAATATTTTGAGATTTTTTTTTTTTTTTTTTTGCACTGTAGGCCATCATTTTCAAAATTAAAATAGAAAAATGCTTGGAACATTTTAGTTTACATGTAATGAGTCTAGAATGTTAAATTTTCGCCTTCTTAAATAATTGATGGAAAATATTGAACTTTTTCACAATATTCCAATTGTTTGAGATGCACTAGTACAAGACCTCTGAAGGTGTGCTGTGGTATTCGGCACCAAGATGTTAGCAGCGGATCCTTTCAGTCCTAAAGTTGTGAGGTGGGTCTTCCATGGATCTGACTTGTTTGAACATGTGTGGGATGTGCTGGACAATCCGATTGAGATCTGGGGAATTTGGAGGCCAAGTCAACACCTTGAACCCTTTATGTTCCTCAAACTGTTCCTGAACAATTTTTGCACTGTGGCAGGGAACATTATCCTGCTGAAAGACGTTGTCATTAAAAGAATACCACTGCCATGAAGGGGTGAACTAGGTCTTCAACAAATGTTAGGTGGTATGGGTCAATGTGACATCCATATGAATACCAGGAACCAAAAGTTCCCCAGCATAACATTATCTAGAGCAGGGGTGTCAAACATACGACCCACGGGCCGGATCCGGCCCGCCAGATAGTTTAATCCGGCCCCAGACTTGTAGAGAGAAAATTTCTAAGGATGTCAAAAAAAAAAAGTAAATCTCTAGCCCATTCCTGTGACGACTTATGGATTTTTAAAGAAATAACCGAAAATGCTCAATTCAGCCGCTAGGGGTAGCCAAAAAAAAAAAAAAGCAGTACTGACATAAGAGATCAGGAAATAAACAGTACATTTTAGCAACGTGCCCAGATGTGCTGTCTGATTCCATGAATGGCAGTCTTGCCTCACCACTATTAAGTCATCTCATCTCATTATCTCTAGCCCCTTTATCCTTCTACAGGGTCGCAGGCAAGCTGGAGCCTATCCCAGCTGACTACGGGCGAAAGGCGGGGTACACCCTGGACAAGTCGCCAGGTCATCACAGGGCTGACACATAGACACAGACAACCATTCACACTCACATTCACACCTACGGTCAATTTAGAGTCACCAGTTAACCTAACCTGCATGTCTTTGGACTGTGGGGGAAACCGGAGCACCCGGAGGAAACCCACGCGGACACGGGGAGAACATGCAAACTCCACACAGAAAGGCCCTCGCCGGCCCCGGGGCTCGAACCCAGGACCTTCTTGCTGTGAGGCGACAGCGCTAACCACTACACCACCGTGCCGCCCCCTACCAAAATGTCTTTGTCAAAAAGAAGAAAAGTTGACGTAGAGTGCAGACTTTTCCAGGAAAAATGGACTGAGTATTATTTATTCACAGAGGTGAATACAAAACCAGTGTGCTTGTAATCAACAGGTTGCAGTGCTCAAAGAATATAATATTCGGCGCCACTATGAGACTCATCATAAAGAAAAATTTCACAATTTGTATGGACAATTAAGAAAAGAGAAGATAAACGAATTGTTAGCTGGTCTGAAGAAACAGCAGTCTGCATTTACTCGCAGCCGTGAGGTCAGTGATGGAGCAGTGAAAGCTAGCTACCTTATTGCAAACGAGTTGGTGCAAGCATCCAAGCCATTTTCTGATGGTGAACTCGTGAAATAAATGCATGCTGAAGGCTGCAGAAGTTGTGTGCCCTGAAAAGCAATCTGCCTTTGCCAACGTTAGTCTATCGAGGAACACTATTGCAGATAGGGTTGAAGATCTCTCACAAGACTTGGGCAGCCAAATGAATGACAAAATCAAGTCATTTATTGCATTTTCGGTTGCAATTGATGAGAGCACCGATGTCACAGATGTTGCACAACTGTGCATATTTATTCGTGGTGATGATGAGACTTTGACCGTCACTGAGGAGTTCCTTGAGTTGGTGCCTATGAAGGACACTATGACAGCGAATGACATTCAGCTCTCTCGTTAGAGCGCTGGACAAGGTCAGGAGTGGACTGGTCCCGTGCTGTCAGTTTGACTACAGATGGCGCCCCATCAGTGGTCGGGAGAAAGGCAGGCGCTGCGACAAAATTCAGAGAGAAAGTGCAGGCTTGAAAATTTCATCAGAGCGCGAGGTCTGAATCACCGTCAGTTTGGCTGTTTTCTCAGTGATAATTACATTCCGGCTGGCTTACCATACCACACTGAAGTACGGTGGTTAAGCCAAGGTGCCGTACTCAAGCGTTGAAAACGGGCAGACCAATAGAGGAATTTAAATACCCGGAATGGGTGTGGGATCTGGCCTTTATAGTGAATATTACACAGCACCTGAATAACCTTAACAAAATGTTGTAAGGCCGCAGAAAAGTAGTCACTCAGGCTACAACGGCAACGAGATTTTATTAAAAAAAAAAAAATTATATATATATATATATATATATATATATATATATATATATATATATATATATATATATATGAGTGATTCCACGCTTATGGGTACTGAAATGGGGACATGAACTTATTTTTAAAAATTCACCTAAAACCATTTCTTTTTTTACCATCAGGTCACAAAACATGTAATCTTTAATGAATGATATGTTAAAAGATAACTTTAATTTTCTGAGATGTAATAAAAACATATTTATATGCCAAAGTCAGAACGTAACAGAAGTGTTGTGGACATATATATTCTCAATTTTAACAATGTAGAATTACGTTTTGAAACATAGGAAGGTGATGTTTTAGCAAATATAATTAATAAACATGTGTAGTAGAATAAACATACACATTCTTTCAATAAGATTAACATGGTATATAGCTAGATCGTAATTAATTTGTAACAGACGCGAGATGGACAATCGTAACAGAAGTAATGTAACAGACATCATTTTGGAACTCATAGGCTTGACTTTGGCATATAAATATGTTTTTATTACATCTCAGAAAATTAAAGTTATCTTTTAACATATCATTCATTAAAGATTACATGTTTTGTGACCTGATGGTAAAAAAAGAAATGGTTTTAGGTGAATTTTTAAAAATAAGTTCATGTCCCCATTTCAGTATATATATCTATATATATATATCTATATATATATATATATATATATATATATATATATATATATATATATATATCGCGTCCACATGGGCAACGGATCAGTAAAATATCAGGTCCATATGGCAACGCAACGCTTGCTGAAAACGATGCAATACACATGCCACACCTCTACGTGCGCTGTAAGACGGTCCCATCGGAGACACCAGAACAATAGAAGAAGTAGGACGCATGCGCATAAACCCCTTCTTCTACCCGGTGTGAAGCACTCAGGAACAAACACACAACAACAACAAGAAGATGGCTGTGACTACGCGAGGAAATCGTGCCTTCTGTGTGTACAAATTAGTTTTATTAGTGTGCATAGTTTTATATAACTTAATTTTCTTATTGTGTGAACATTCTGAAAAGCATTTTATATAATTTATATAACTTTTTATATTGTGTGTGAACATTTTGAAAAGCAGTCTTATCCAATAAAAAAAAGAAATTCAAGAAATGGTTCAGTTACTTGTTTATTTAAAAGAAAAGCTGTATACAAAAGTGAATGCAATGCAGTGGTTCATACAAAACAGCGAGAGTGCTGCTTGTTCTAGTCATGTGGTTGTGACGTCATCGTAAACAAATCCGTTCTACTCATCCAGACGACTTCGCAACGGCGCCGTTGCCAGATTTTTCCACTCTGGAACCCGTTCTCAAAAAAATATCGTTTTGGGGCACCCAAAACGCCGGTGCCGTGTGGACGCCAGGCCGAAACGATAAATTTTATAAGATTCACCTGAATCCGTTGCCGTGTGGACAGGGCCTCAGTTTTACAATAGCGTATGCGCATTCAAGTTGAAACTGTCACTCTGGGAGACACAGCTATCTAATGGTGACACCTCTCATTTCCCATTGCTCACAGCTATGCGTGCGACCGAACATAATGCTGATTTGGATCAATACAAAAACAAGATAACAGAATTGCTGCAGGAGTTCGAGCGGAGATTTCAGGTTTTCGGTGAACTTGAGGACGGATTTGCCTTTTTTCGCTCGCCATTTACAGTCAATGCTTCCGATATGCCCGCTGACATCCAACTCGAGATAATTGGCTTGCAATGCGATTCCGATATGAAGCAGAAATTTGCGTCGGTGGGCTTAGACACGTTTTATTAATACCTCTTGCCAGGGTACCCCAAATTAACATCCCTGGCTGCAAAGGTTTTACCTACTGTACGTTTGGGACTACCTATCTTTGTGAACAGGCGTTCTCGGTTATGAACCTCAACAAAACAAAGCACCGCTCGAGGTTATCAAACGCACACTTGAATGACATTGTGAAATATATGCTGCTACTCAGGATTTGAAACCTGATATTGATGCCCTCGTGAAGGCTAAAAGATGCCAAGTGTCAGGAGCCAGCAGCAGCTGATAGACTTGGTGAGAGAAAGCGGGGAGGGAGGTTAATCAGCATTAAGGCCTGGGCCTAATTCTTGTAATGTTCACAGATGTTTGCAGTCTGAAGAATGCAGTTTTTTGAAAATAAGATTACTCTGGTTTCACTTTAAAAGACAATGAATATTGTGCAGTACATCATTCTCAGCTTCAGTAGGCCTAGCCTACAAAATAGTTTGATCTGATGTAGCCTAATCGTATTGCTCATGCACTGCTATAACTTTTATGTTTGTTAATTTAATTGTTCATAAATTTGCACATTTACATTTTTAGGCAGGATGTTTAGGCTACTTTCTTCATAGCTCCCACTTGAGTTTAGTGTGGGGAGTTGGTTCAGGTTGTCAGATGTAAAAACGTATTCACTCAACTGTATAAAAATAAACCAGTTGTTTGAGCGTGAAATGCATTTTATTTCAAATCCATTGGCCTCTCTGTGAATAAATCTGTAATAATCTAGATCCCTTGTGATCAGTGATTATGTAGGCTACAAATGTAGGCTGAAGCATAAAGCATAGCCGACTGAAAAAACAATGCTAAAAATTTGGAGTTGACAAAGGTTATTTTGCAATTATTTTACTGGTCCGGCCCACTTGAGATCAGATGGGCTGTATGTGGCCCCTGAACCAAAATGAGTTTGACACCCCTGATCCAGAGCATCACACTGCCTTGCAGGCTTGCCTTTTTCCCTCCATAGTGGGTCCCATGATTCAGGCAACCTTCCTTGGTCCAGTTCTAATGCTCATGTTCCCATTGTAGGCACTTTTGGCAGTGGGCAGGGGTCAGTACGGGCACCCTGACTGGTCTGTGGCTATGCAGCATCATACACAGCAAGCTTGATGCACTGTGTGTTCTGATAGCATTCTAACATTGCCAGCAATTTTAAAACTTTCAGTAATTTGTGCTACAGTAGCTCTTCTGTGGGACTGGACCAGGCAAGCTGGTCTTCACTCGCCAAACAATAAGCCTTGGGGGACCATGAACCTGCCACTGGTTCACCGATTGTCCTTCCTTGGACCGCTTTTGGTAGGCACCTACCACTGCATACTTGGAACACCCCACAAGACCTGCCGTTTTCGAGATGTTCCGACACAGTCGTCTAGCCATCAAAATTTGGCCCTAGTCAAAGTCGCTCAGATCCTTATGCTTGCCTATTTTTCCTGTCTCCAACACACCAACTTTGAGAACTGACTGTTCACTTGCTGCTGAAAAATATCCCACCCCTTTGCAGGTACCTGTACCATTGTAAAATTTTTTCACTTCATCAAATCAGTGGTTTTAATGCTGATCAGTATATATCTTAAACAACACAGGAGCGTTGTGTTGCTGTCCATGTTACTCCAACATGAAACGACATACAGAAGTGAAAGCCAAATTTGCAACATGAACTGGAATTCTCTTGTATCAGTGTGTAATTTTCAGTTCTGTTCTGACAGCAGATCTGTGGCTCCCTCTTATGGTAAACATGCTGCATGATTTCTTATTTTTCATACTATATTGTAAGGAATTAAGGCTGGACAAAAACGGACAAAGAAACAAGAAACAATGAAACAGTGCAATATATTACGACGGAAATGTTAGTTGGGCTGTTTCACGATCAGGGTATAGTTTATGGGTCCACAAATCAATCCTTAGATTTTTGTTTCTCTGCTGCCAAAAGTTACCTTTTGAGATGGAAATTAATTGCACAGAATTTCAGAGCTACAGGTCATATACTGGGCATGTTACTTGTGGTGAGAAGACAGCATATAGTGCATTTCTAAAATTGACCTACTCTTCATAGTCCATAAGAGTAAGGTATACAAAGTGGAGGGGGGGGGGGGAACACTTTTGAAATGTATGTGATTTTAAGAACAAATTTTCAAGTACTGCGTTTATACATGATGGTAACTAATAACAACTGAAGTGCTTACAATCCTTGTGGTTTTCAAGGAGAGGACACTTTTTGATGGACTCATTTCAACCACATGTGAAGCTCTGCTGCAAATGTGTCTTGTATCCATTTCGAGTCTTGTCTTTTTTTTTACTCTACAACAGAGTATTCTGCTTCAAAAGAGACAAATATTTTCTTTAAAATTCATTTACAACCTCGTCATACGGTGACGGTTTTCCAGAGAGCACATTTTTGACAGACAAAGGATACTGTCGGAGGCACTTAGTTTACAAAAAAAAAAAGTAATTTCCACTTAAATTTATCTTTTTATTGTGAATGAAAGTATACATTTCAAAGTAAAACCTATTTAGGGCTTTTAAAAAAAGATGCAATTCTGAATTTAACCAGTAAAATTTAAGTGCAATTATTAAAGTAGACTTAAATGACCAAAAGGTCAAAACTGAGCCTGCATTTGACTCTTACAAGCATTTATAAAGAACTTGTAAGAGATGTTACTGCTGTAGGTAGGGCTGGTGTGTCCCTGTAAAATAAGGTGCAAGAAACACCAGCACATATATACTGGGCCTAGTTAGTGTTTTTCAAAAAGACAACCATGACTGTGAAACAGCCCATTTAAAGGAATAAATACATAAATGTTTTTCTAACACTAACCTAAATAATATATTTTTTAAATAACAAAATAGGCCCATGACTCAAAAATTTTGCAATCATTAGTGCAACTTCATACAGTAGTAGTACATATTAGGCTGAATTCCAAGAGAATTTCTATTCATTACTCAGGGGCAGATCCAGGAAAATGGGAGGGGGGGGGGGGGGGGGGGGGGGGGCGTCAAGTCAGTAAGGCTGGAGGTCCAGAAACACTGCGGTTTTTAAATGCCTGGCGATGCATTTTGAGCTGTCAGAGACATGTTGTAAATGAAATCTCTTAAACATTTTTGATATGGTAATTTTTTTTTAAAAGTAGGAACTTTCAAAACCATTTTATTAGGTCACCAAAAGTGATATTGTCAGAGTTGTAGGTATATGTGTAGAACATAATTACACCTGATATATGGGAATATTTATGGAAGTTGCATTGTCATATAATGCATTACCACATGACACACTACAGTGTAGTACACTGACCACAAAACCCCTTATATCAATAAATTATTACTGTTTTAGCAACTGCAATCCGAGTTCCTGCTCAGCACATTCAATGTACATATAAGACCGTGAATATACCCAGGTAAACCGAGGTAATGTCAGTGGCCGCTTAAGCCGGAGCTTAAAGGAACAGTCCACCGCATTTCCATAATGAAATATGCTCTTACCTGAATTGAGACGAGCTGCTCCGTACCTATCCGAGCTTTGCGCGACCTCCCAGTCAGTCAGACGCAGTCAGACGCGCTGTCACTCCTGTTAGCAATGTAGCTAGGCTCAGCATGGCCAACGGTATTTTTTGGGGCTGTAGTTAGATGTGACCAAACTCTTCCGCGTTTTTCCTGTTTACGTAGGTTTATATGACCAGTGATATGAAACAAGTTCAGTTACACAAATTGAAACGTAGCGATTTTCTATGCTATGGAAAGTCCGCACTATAATGACAGGCGTACTAACACCTTCTGCGCGCTTCAGCAGCGCATTGATATCTGAGCTCCGTATCAATGCGCTGCCGAAGTGCGCAGAAGGTGTTACTACGCCTGTCGTTATAGTACGGACTTTCCATAGCATAGACAATCGCTACGTTTCAATTTGTGTAACTGAACTTGTTTCATATCACTGGTCATATAAACCTATGTAAACAGGAAAAACGCGGAAGAGTTTGGTCGCATCTAACTACAGCCCCAAAAAATACCGTTGGCCATGCTGAGCCTAGCTACATTGCTAACAGGAGTGACAGCGCGTCGGACTGCGTCTGACTAACTGGGAGGTCGCGCAAAGCTCGGATAGGTACGGAGCAACTCGTCTCAATTCAGGTAAGAGCATATTTCATTATGGAAATACGGTGGATTGTTCCTTTAATACCGAGATAACTATAAACAAAGACTGCAAGAGTTGCATATCTATAATACAAAGTCAGGAACTGCAATCTGAGCTCCTGAATCTAATAGATTGAGATAACGACACAATGATTGTGTGAGTTGCATGTGAACAAGTCCTATAATAAAGTCTTAGTTCCCAAAACTCAGGGGATTTCAAGCAGAGTTTGTTCAGAGCCGTTGCAAAAATCAACGTTTCAGACTGATCCAGCCGCTGTCATAAAAATCAAAGTGAGGCTCATCCCCAAAACAGCACGTGTCCCATGTACATACACCGGGTATAGTGAGTACAAGGATACCCTATTAATGAATACGAGCTGCAGCTGGACAGCCGACACGTGTGTGTTCGCAGTAAGCCTGCTGCAGCATCTTATCATTCTGGCTTGTGAACATGCGTGTTAACGATACCATAAACGTAAAAGGATGGCACACACCCTTTACATGTAGTCTACAGTGCAGTCCGGGAATACAGCATGTTATTATGTACTGTACGTGCATGAAGTTCCAGCATCCTGTTAAAGTCCAACAGGACTTGCCCAGCTTGTTTTTTGCTTGTCACGAACGAAAAACCTAAGCTAGTACTTACTTTTCCTGTTCTACAGGGTCGCAGGCAAGCTGGAGCCTATCCCAGCTGACTACGGGCGAAAGGCGGGGTACACCCTGGACAAGTCTAGGACTTACTCATCTCATCTCATTATCTCTAGCCGCTTTATCCTGTTCTACAGGGTCGCAGGCAAGCTGGAGCCTATCCCCGCTGACTACGGGCAAAGGCAGGGTACACCCTGGACAAGTCTAGGGCTTACTATTAAATATAAATTTCTACCATAAACTCTTCAGCTCAATCCCACAATGATTTCTTTTTAAACCTTATTAATTAAAAAACAGCAGGCATATCCCAGTACCTGCAATATAAATCAAGTCATAATTCCAAGTAGCCATGTACCAAAACTATTTTTTTTCCCCCTTTTGGATTGGGGTGGGGGGTTGCGCCAGGTGCACCCCCCCCCCTTTAAATCCATGCCAGCTACTTATACACTCCACCTATTGTATTATCGATAATATAATTGCCTCTTACACACTAAACATAAAAATATGGTGGAACAACAGAGCTGAATGGAACACTGCTAGCTTGTGAGAGGACGGTGCACTAGCATGGCTCTGCATGCCATGTTTACCTATGATCCCTCTCTGCACTGTGATGCAAATACACAAGTATAAATCAGCCTTTAAAATACATGTCTGTGTCTTTATAGATTTACTTGAGCACGTTTTAAGCCATCTTACAAGTAAATAATAAAATACAGCGGGGTATGAAAATGATCAATGACAGAGTGGAGCGATGCAACCTGGCAACCTGGAATGCCAATGCCACCATAAAGTTGATTATTTTCCTATCACATCACATCCTGCAGTGTGTAAATTCCCCTTACATCGGAGCAATTTTGACAATTTATCAATGAATGACTCTTCTTACAGAGCATCTCCAGTGAATTTCATAAAAATGTAAAAAACAAGCCAAAAAACTACACATGGTTTTACACTATCTCATCTCATCTCATTATCTCTAGCTGCTTTATCATTCTACAGGGTCGCAGGCAAGCTGGAGCCTATCCCAGCTGACTATGGGCGAAAGGCGGGGTACACCCTGGACAAGTCGCCAGGTCATCACAGGGCTGACACATAGACACAGACAACCATTCACACTCACATTCACACCTACGCTCAATTTAGAGTCACCAGTTAACCTAACCTGCATGTCTTTGGACTGTGGGGGAAACCGGAGCACCTGGAGGAAACCCACGCGGACACGGGGAGAACATGCAAACTCCATACAGAAAGGCCCTCGCCGGCCACGGGGCTCGAACCCGGACCTTCTTGCTGTGAGGCGACAGCGCTAACCACTACACCACCGTGCCGCCCGGTTTTACACTATATTAACTCTTAATTTTGACTTTAGAAAAAAAAATGTGTCTATCAAACAAACACATTAGTGAAAGATCACCAAAAGTCAGGTCTCTGATTAAATATTTAGAGACCAGGTAGTAGTGGGAAGTTTACTGGTAGGCTATAAATGAGAAACCGGAGAAAACGGGGACAGTTTTAATATTTTGTTTCAACTGCGGTTTGAGCGAAAAATTACAAAGTCATCCGATTTATTTGTCTTAATACATAACTTCCTGCAAAACTGCTGCAAGTGCAGGCATGGTTTATGAACACCTGTTGTTTTCATTATTTTTTTTTAGTTTTGCTTTCATTGTTTTCGAGAGGTTTATTTAGCTCTCCAGAACCCAGACGTATACTTTGGCAATGAATGTGGAGTAAAATTCTTTAACACACATTTAACATCAAAGTTAGTTCAGTGCCATGAATAATGGTTTCAGCTGGCACGCTCTACTACTCACTCATTCAGTCCATTCACGCTGGCAATGAGGACGTCTTTTCAGTGCTCTATTGTTGCAGGATTTTAACAAATGCACAGTGAAAAATAAAGATGTGAGAGACACAACACAGGCTGTATTATACAGAAGAGCCATTTGTCTGTGTAGCGTTTCAGCTGTGAAAATGACCGAAATATATATCTGTAGCAAATAAAGTCTCTTTTTGTGGGTGAACTGCCAACCAGTGATTATGTTAAGGTGTTTGGTGACTTGTGATGTAGGTTAGTGTTTGAATACTCCAGTGCGACAATAAAAAAAAAAAAAGTTGCTCTTTAACCATTTATTGCTCAACTACATTTACACTGCTTCACTGGCAATTTATTTCAGATTAAAAAAAAAAAAAAAGTCCACTTGAATCTGCCAGACAACATTTACATTAAATGCTATTAGATTTAATATGAAATACAAGACTGCCAGTTTGGCATTATCAACACATTCCTGTTCATATAAATAGGCTAAAGGCCAATTCACACCGCATTAGCTTCAGAAGCACTTTTAGCTGCGTGTCTGATGTGCATTACATAGAGCCGGGCTTGTAGTACTCAAGTCCGACTCATGCCCTAATTTTAAGGACTCGTACATTAACTGCATTTTGACTCGTAAATTAGAGACGAGGGCTCGGATTTCTTCTTTATTTTTTGTAACATGCCATAATAATTTGGCATTTATATCTACATTAATTTTTATACTAATTTCATGCAAGAGAACGCACATTCACCTGCTCATACGTCATGTTCAGGAACAAACTAACGTTAATGGCACTAAAATGCCTGGAGAGAAGCCTCTAGGATTGTCCACTTTGCTTATACAGACTTCTCGTGCAGTGGGGTGGGTGGGGGGAATGCACTGCTATGTGTTCCATATGTAGAAGAACTATCGAGGGGACGACGGGGACAACCTCGAACTTCAATCGCCATTTGGCAAGACTCCACCCAGAGAAGGAAGTGACACGCTGTGTTCATTGCTCTGTTGATAGCAGGGTTTACTCGCTGACTGATGAACTAGCGAGTGTTAACCCTCTGTCATGTTATTTGCCCTGTTGATAGTGGGCGGGGCTTGCTGAGCAATGAACAAGCTTTTTATCTGTAGTCTATTAACTAAGGCCCTGTCCACATGGCAACGGATTCAGGTGAATCCGATACAATTGTTTATCGTTTCGGCCTGGCGTCCACACAGCACCGGCGTTTTGGGTGCCCCAAAACGCAATCTTTTGAGAACGGGTTCCAGAGTGGAAAGATCTGGCAATGTTGCCGTTGCGAAGTCGTCTGGATGAGTAGAACGGATTTGTTTACGATGACGTCACAACCACATGACTGTCAGTGCTTCACGCCGGGTAGAAGTGTAACGAACTCGATGCGAGTTGTCAACAAATCCTATAACTTGGTTCATGAAACGCGCTTACAAAATATTTTCACTGTGAATATTTATTGTGTAATGGTGCAAAGTGAGAGAGAGTGAGAGAGAGAGAGAGAGAGAGAGAGAGAGAGAGAGAGAGAGAGAGAGAGAGAATAGCCCTTAGGGCAGAGTCAATCCCGCCAGCAAAAATAGGGAAAAAAAGGAGCGATCTCACCTCTTCAGATGTTGGTTTAAGTCCTACAATACATTCCTCAAAAAGGGTGTAGAAGAACAAATTAATCCATCAACGTGTAGCATTCAATTTATTCCGGACCATTAAAGACGCCGCCTTCCGCATAGAATCATACGTCATCCTCGCCGCCATATTGGATGGGTCAAAGCGGAGAATAAAGATGCCTCATTCATGTGCTGCGTTTAACTGTACCAACAGGTTTACCGTCCAAACGAGATCACATCGGATTACCTTTCACAGGTGAGACTGGAAAAATACTTTTCATTGTATTTGGTCATTATAATGTAATTTTACGAACAGATTTTTCTGACTTTGTGGCTAATATGAAGTCTCGCGCATAATAGTTTATGCGCATGCGTCCTTACTTCTTCTATTGTTCTGGTGTCTCCGAAGGGACCGTCTTACAGCGCCCCTAGAGGTGTGGCATGTGTATTGCATCGTTTTCAGCAAGCGTTGCATTGCCATATGGACCTGATATTTTACTGATTGTTGCCCATGTGGACGCGATATTTTTTTAAATAACATCTCGTTGCCGTTGTCGTGTGGATGTAGTCTAAAATGGGGCAGTCGAGCAGGAACGTTAGTCCAACGCAGCAGCCGAGACGCTTTCGCATAAAGGCAGCAACAGCCACCATCAAATGGTGCGGGTGGAGTCTTGTTCTCGGACTTGACTAGGATCAATAGTGGACTCGAAATTTTCTTTAATGACTTGGACTTGACTCAGACTTGAGCACTGGGGACTCGAGACTGGACTCGGGGTTTAGTGACTCAACTAAAAAAAAAAAAAAAAAAAAAAAAAGCACTGCATAGTGCAGATACGCTTTGTTTTTCAACCGGCATTTCGGTCCTCACGACTCTGTGCAACAGTTCTAGTTGGATGTAAAAAACTGTTGGAAATATGGTGCGTGTTGGTCTTTTACAATCCATTTGCACATGAGAGGCATAAACTCTATAGCAACTCATTCAAATCCCATGCTGTATTTTACAGTAATAACACTCAGGGGTAACCAGACCACCAAAAAAAGACAGAAAAACACCCTACAGCACGATTCTGCTGTTTATTCACTGTCCCATGTCATCATGCCAGGTATTTAAGTGAACTATACTGTTCTTATAGCTGACCCAACTTTGACTTGTTCCCACCCTCCCTGTTTTAATGACAAGTGTGTGCACGTGCTTTACCTTTCTTAATTAAAATATAGAGCTTATGGAAATGTATCCAGTGTTGATTAGACCCTATAAAAGAATTTAATAAAACCTCTGGAAGAGAGATACAGTTCCTTCACAGTTAGATACAGAAAATAAAACCACTCACCCATCCACCCTGCTGGATGATGAAGTCTGCCTCTACCTCAAGTAAGTAACGCTCACCCAGGGAAAGTAGACAGGCCAGTGGTTGACCCTTACAATGCAGCGCTTGCAATAACACTAAGGGTACCAAAACCTAAAAAGAGGTAGAGAAGTGAGGGACATATATTTCATGCAATTTGGATTTACAGAAATGGATGATTTTGGGTGAAAAATGCCCGTCTGGATAAGTGTGCATAGAGTCTTCAAGCCCAGCAACCTTGATTTGCTACAAGACTACAAAACTTGCTATCACCTTGCTCCAGCCTCCTTCCGAATGGGAGGAAATCTCCTTCACTGCACTCTGGAAACCTTCATAGTCCAGCTGCCTGCAAAACACACACACAGTTCGTGCACTGTGTAACTTATTTAGGTAGGTAGGTAGGTAAAATCCTTGATGGCGTATGGTATAAATGCAGACAATGTGTACTGTAACTATTGCAATACCTTTCCAGACTCATAAGCTAACTAAACATAAAATAACTTTACATACAGTGGATATAAAAAAGGTCTACACAGTAGTGTTAAAATTGCAGGGGGGGTTTTACGTGAAAAAAAACAAAATAAATTACAAGGGCACTCCATCGAGTGCATTCTTCCATCAAGCCACAATTTTGGATTTGCATCAAAATCTAATCTATTGTTCCTTTTCCCATGACCCACCGTTCCTTAAAATTTCATCCAAATCCATTCTCTACTTTTTGAGTTACACTGGGAACAGAGAAATACATTTAAAAAATTTTAATTAAATTAAAAAAATAAATAAATAAATAAATAAATAAATAAAAAATAATAATAATAATAATAATAATCTTGGATCCACATACTATACATCTCATCTCATTATCTCTAGCCGCTTTATCCTTCTACAGGGTCGCAGGCAAGCTGGAGCCTATCCCAGCTGACTACGGGCGAAAGGCAGGGTACACCCTGGACAAGTCGCCAGGTCATCACAGGGCTGACACATAGACACAGACAACCATTCACACCCACATTCACACCTACGGTCAATTTAGAGTCACCAGTTAACCTAACCTGCATGTCTTTGGACTGTGGGGGAAACCGGAGCACCCGGAGGAAACCCACGCGGACATGGGGAGAATATGCAAACTCCACACAGAAAGGCCCTCGCCGGCCACGGGGCTTGAACCCGGACCTTCTTGCTGTGAGGCGACAGCGCTAACCACTACACCACCGTGACGCCCCATACTATACATATCCAGCTTTACATCAAAATCTAAACCAATTCTTCCTTAGCCCATGGTCCACCTTGCCTCAAATAAATAAATAAATAAAACAAATCCATTTCATTACTTTGAGTTATGTTGGGAAAAGTCAAACAAAGGGAGGCAAAACCATACTGTCCTCCAAAAAGTTGGCAGAGGTAATCATGCTAGACCTTTTTCCATCTTTAATGTGATATAGCAATCAACAAATTTCAAAGGAAAAAACACAAAACATTTGGGGGGGGGGGGGGGGGGGGGGGGCGGCACACAGCCATTGCACAGGCATTCAACATAGCCAATGCCACCTATTTTTATACGTTGTATTCTTTATTTTATTGTTTTTATTTATTCTCGTTTGTTTCTGTACACTGTTTTGGGTAGAGCTCCCACAATTTCGTTGTATCCCACTGTGCAGTGACAATAAAAGTCTATTCTATTCAATACAATGATTTGGAATGTCCTAAAGAAAAGGAAAACCAAGTGTGCTCTGAGAGCACAATATCCACCGCTGGCAACTATATCCAAGTGCTCAATATGCCCTCATGAAATTGTCAAAGTACAAGTTTAGTAATCAATGGTTGTAACTCTGGTAAAATGTGATGGAATTGAACGACATTGCAACACGCGCATTACCGACATAAAGAATCCTGTCAAGTTTTGTGAAATTCCTCCAAAAAGTGCGAGGAATTGATTTTAGAAGGCGAGTACCCTTCCTGGGACAGACAGACGGACATCGCCACGACATAATTCCCCTTCAGGCCTTTTGGCCAGTGGGAGATTTAAAAAAAAAAAAAAAAAAAAAAAAAAAAAAAAAAAAAACACCCCACCACCTTTTTGCCAAATTCCATGAAATTCCTCCAAAAGTTGTGAAGGACATTGATTTCAGAAAACAAACACACCTTGATGAAACTGCCAAAGTACAAGTTTGTTTATAATCAAGGGTCAAAACTCTAGTAAAATTTTCACAAACCAAATTAAATCGCAATATGCGTACTACCAACATACAACAAAGCCTTTTACCAGGTGTCGTGACGGACATACATCACCACGACATAATCCCCCCCCCCCCCCCACTGGCTGAAAGGCCAGAAGGGATTTAAAAAAAATAAAAATAAATAAAAACCACTAGTGCATCAAGAACCAGATACTGAACAGGTTGGCCAAGGGAACACCAGCAGTTAACGATAGAAAACATTGTGAGAGCTGTAAAGAAAAACCCAGAAACAACAGTCAGTGAGGGTCACCAACAACCTCCACAGGGCAGGGGTGAAGGGATCACAATCCACCACTCAAGAGCAGAAATACTGAGCCCATGGCACATGATACAAAGCACTCAGCAGCAGTACAGATCAGAAGGCCAGACTGGTATTCATAAAAATACAGAGATGAGCCACAAAAGTTCTGGAACCAAGATTAACCTCTACCAATGTGATAGAAAGGCCAAGTGCAGAGGAAAAGTATCTGCTCATGATCCAATATACAACCACAAATCATAAAAAGTTGCGACAGTATGTTGAAACTGAAATTAAAAACAATGATTATTTCATTAATCTTTGACCCACATTGCATTCAAAACAACACAGTAGCACATTATTTGATGTTTTACCTCAAGAATAAAAAAAATAATCGGGGCGTCGTGGCTCAGGCGCCACACCATAAATCCGGGGACCCGGGTTCGATTCCGACCCGAGGTCATTTCCTGATCCCTCCCCGTCTCTCTCTCCCACTCATTTCCTGTCCTGTCTCTACACTGTCCTATTCAATAAAGGTGAAAAAAGCCCCCCAAAAAAATCTTTAAAAAAATAAATAATAATAATTATTATTATTATTTCAATTTTGATTCTTGCACCACATTTCAAAAAAGTTGGGACAGTAAACCATTTACCATTTTATAAAATGTTGCCATTCCTTCTCAACACTGAAAAGATGTTTAGAGACTGAAGACACCAAATGATGAAGCGTTTCGGGTGTTATTTTGTCCCAGTCTTCCTGCAAACAGGTCTGAAGGTCTGGGACAGTATGGGGTCTGGTTAGCCTAGTAAACTAGACCCACCCGCCTAGCGGCCAAAAATATTTTTGCCTAGCGAATGGGTCTAGCCTCGCACCATATAAACAAAAACACCCCGGGCATCAAATCGTGCCCACCAATCACAACGCAAGGTTTTTGTTTGGATTCTTTGGGCGGGCTTTTGCAGGAGTGATGACAAAGCTGCGCGGCGCTGGAGAAAGCGCAGCAGGAAAGATGGCTACGGCTAGTGAACAGCGCGCGTTTGACTCCGCTTTGGAATCAGTTTTAGAAGAATTAGACTTGGAGTTTTCGTTGAAACATGAGCAGGAAGAGGCTCTCCGCTCATTCCTTTTCAAGAAGGACGTTTTCGCTGTTTTGCCGACTGGCTATGGCAAAAGTCTGATCTACCAGCTGGCTCCGCTCGTAGCCAAAAGGATGGGGCTAGTTTGTGCAGTACGAAGAATTAATAAACAGCTTTGAAACATTACTTTTTGATTGTTTCTTATTTTCCCGTTATTTTAAATTTAAGGGAAATTATTTCAACAAACACCACTAAATAAAATCTCTCAAAAACAGTTTAAGCAAACCCTTGAAAAACACTTGGAAAAAAAATGAGTATGTGGTACAGACTCCAAACTTGTCGTCATTATCTCCAAACTTCTTAATATCTAGAACCTGTTTATTAATTAATACGCATTTTGAAAAATTATTTATTTCAAGGTCTCCCCCACTGCTTTCTGTCGCTCTGACTACGTCCCAGTCACTGTTGCGCTGATTGGTCAGAGCGTTGGCCTATACGCACAGAGACAGTTTGAAAGACAGCGGTTTGTTCCTCCCACCCCCTTCGGAAATGTCTACGGATCGAGGCCAGACTAAATATTCACATTTAGTCTGGCTTGCCAGGCTAGGGTCTGGTGGTCATATCTTTTGTTTCAAAATTCTCCACACATTCTCTATTGGGGACAGACACCCTCTTCTTCCACAGCCATGCCTTTGTAATGTGTGCAGAATGTGGTTTTGTATTTTCTTGTTGAACTAGCCCTGGAAAGGAGGTCGTGTTTAAGGCAGCACATGTTGCTCCAAAATCTCAATGTACTTTTCTGTATTAATGCTGCCATCACAGAATTGTAAGTTACCTTTGCCAAGGGCACCGACACAACCCCATACCATGACAGACCCTGGCTTTTGGACTTGTTGCTTGAGTCTGGATGGTCCTTTTCATCTTTGGTCTGGAGCACACGGCATTCATTTCTTCATTAAAAAAATAAATTAATTAAAATAAAAACACCCCAGCCCACCTGGAATACTGATTTCATCAATACACATTTCTACTGTGTGATGGTCCATCCCAGATGCCTCCGAGCCCAGAGAAGTCGACAGCACTTCTGGACACAGCTAACATAAAGCTTCCTTTTTATACAGTAAAGTTTTAACTGGTATTTGTGGATGTAACTCTGTATTGTAGCACTTGACAAAAGGTTTGCCAAAGTAATCCCGAGCCCATGTGGTTATATCAGCCATAGATGAATGACGGCTCATGCTGCAGTGCTGTCTGAGGGATCGGAGATCACAGGTGTTCAGCTTAGGCTTGCGCCCTTGCCCTTTACGCACAGAAAATCCTCCAGATTCCTTGAATCGTTTTATGCACAGTACAGGGTAATACGGTATATCCAAATTCCTTCGTATCTTTAGAGGCACATTGCTTTTAAACACTTCATTTATTTTCTCACACCTTTGTTCAACAAACTGGAGATACTTGGTCAAGCTTTGCTCCTCAAAAACTAGCCCTTTCCTGGATACTAATTTTGTACCAAATCGTGATTACAGCCACCTGTTGAAATCACATCATTTTACCTCATTACTAGCCCTAAACTGCCCCTGCTCAACTTTTTTGGAATGTGTTACAGGCTTGAAACACAGGAATGGACGCATATTAACAAATGAAATTGACCAGACAAAACAAATATCTTGGGTTCATTCTGTCTGCAGTGAAATAGAAGTCAGTCAAAGTAAATTTAAAAATTACTGCTTTCTTTCTTTCTTTCTTTTTTTTTAATTTGCATTTTCCATACCTGTCCCAACTTTTTCTGATTTGGGGTTGGATAGGAGCTCATCGGTCAAGCACAGAGGCGGTAACGTCATGGTTTGGGTTTGTAAAGCTGATTCTGGAACTAATCTTCATTGATGATGTAACTCGTGATGGTAGCAGCAGAATGAATTCAGAAGTCTGCAGAAACATTGGATGCATTTCTCTAAATTGGCAGGGAGGCAGGCAGACAGAGTAATTGGGAGGAACCTCATCTTGCAGCAAGACACGGACCCAAAACACACTGCCAACACAATAAAATACTTCAAGAGGAACAAGAGTGCTCTGAGAGCACAATATCCCACGCTGGCAACCATGCCATAACCCTGGTAAAATGTGACTGAATTGGACGAAATTACAATATGCGTATTACTGACACATAACGAAGAATCCTGTCAAGTTTCTTGAAATTCCTCTAAAAATTGTGAGAGGAGTTGATTTTAGAAGATGAGCACCCTTAATGAGATGGACGGATGGACATACATCACCATGACATAATCCCCCCTCGGGCCTTTTGGCCAGCAGGGGATAATAAAAATTGAGAGGGAGGTTGATTTCAGAAAGCAAGCACATTTTGATGAAACTGCCAAAGTACAAGTTTGTTAATAATCAAGGGCATAACTCTGGTAAAATTTGCCCAAATTAAACAAAATTTCAATATGCGTATAATGGTCATATAACAAAGCCTTTTGCCAAGTTTGGTGAAATTCCTCCAAAAATTGTGAGAAGAGTTGATTCCAGAAGAACGTACACCCTCATTAAATTGTCAAAGTACAAGTTATTTAATCAAGGGGAAACACTCTGGTAAAATTTTTCACAAATTAAATCGCAATATGCGTATTACCGTCATATAACAAGGCCTTTTGCCAAGCTTCAAGAAATTCGTCCAAAAATTGTGAGAGGAGTTGATGTCAGAAGGCAAGCACACCTTCATGAAATTGTGAAAGTACAAGGTTGTTAATCAAGGGCCACAACTCTGGTAAAATGTGATCGAATTGAACAAAATAACAATATGCGTACGACCAACATCGAACAATGCCTTTTGCCAAGTTTGGTAAAATCCTCCACAAACTGTGAGGGGAGTTGATTTCAGAAGGTAAACACGTTCATGAACTTGTCAAAGTATAATTTTGTTAATCAAGGGTTGTAACGCTGGTAAAATATGTGACCGAATTTAACAAAATAGCAATGTGTGTATTACCGACATATAACAAAGAATCCTGCCAAGTTTTGTGAAATTCCTCCAAAATTTGTGAGAGGAGTTGATTTCAGAAGGTGAGCACCCTTCCCGGGACGGACAGACGGACCAAAATCACCACGACATAATCCCCCTTTAGGCCTTTTGGCCAGCAGGGGATAACAAGTGGAAGGTTAAGATTAAAGGTCAAGATTAAACTGGCCCTTTAAAAATCACCAGACGTTAACCCAACTGAACATGAATTTCCTTTCTGTTTCCTCTTCAGAAGGTGGAGAAACCCCACAAAAATAAACACCTGAAGCCTGGAAAAGCATCACAAAAGAAGAATGCAACAGTTTGCTGATGTCACTGGCGTGATGCAATTATTGCAAGCAAGAGGAATGCAACCAAATATTAAAGTGTTTATTAATTCACATTCAGACTCCCTGTTCCTATACTTTTTCAGCTAAAGAGTACCACCAAAGGTGCCATATTCAAAGTTGTTTAACACAGTTGTAAATATCAGAAAATAAAAGCTGAAATTCTGATTCGTCATCTCATACTCATATTCTGATCTTAAACCCAACTCTCTATGGTGTGGAGCAAAAACAAAAGAATTGGCCTTGCCATTTTAAAACTTTCACAGGGGACTGTTCGTTTCATTTCTTACATCAAAACAACCTGCAGTTTTAACAGGGAAGTTCAGACTTTTTATATCAACTGTAATGTAATATTTTTTATATTATATAACCTATATAGTCAAAAGTATGTGGACACGTGTTTGCTGAACATTCCAAAGGTCAGGGCCTTGTGCAGGCCAGCCAACAACTGTGCACTTCCAACTTCGTGCCAACAGTGTAGGGATGACCCATATATGAATGTAATGGTTCGGTCTACATACTTTTGGCCATATTGTGTACAATCATGGGGAAAAAGAAATTTTTTTTTTGTCAGGGCCTGAATAACAATTATACAGTCCTCACCAACTTCTATAAATAAACCACCCCCCTCAGTTGACACAAAAACAACCCCACACAATTTTGGTTCAGATGGCCTCACATTTGTCTCAAAACTATTCTGGTATAAAGTGGACTTCATCATTGTCACAATGACCACAAATTTCCCCAGGTCCTGTGGCTACAAAACATCACCACCCTTCCAGGTTGGTATGAGGTGCTTGTGGAGATATGCTGCATTTGGTTTTCACCAAACAAGTTGCTATCCATGATGACCAAGCATCTCCACCTTGGTCTCATCAGTCCAAAGGATATTTCTCCAGGACATTTATGGTTTGTTCAAATGCAATTTTGCAAACTTAAGTTATGCCGCAGGGCAACATGGTGGTGTAGTGGTTAGCGCTGTCGCCTCACTGCAAGAAGGTTCTGGGTTCGAGCCCAGTGGCTGATGGGGGGCCTTTCTGTGTGGAGTTTGCATGTTCTCCCCGTGTCTGCGTGGGTTTCATCCGGGTGCTCCGGTTTCCTAGCCTGGCAAGCCAGACTAAATGTGAATATTTAGTCTGGCCTCGATCCGTAGACATTTCCGACGGGTGTAGGAGGAACAACCCGCTGTCTTTCAAACTGTGCGTATAGGCCAACGCTCTGACCAATCAGCGCAACAGTGACTGTGACATAGTCAGAGCGACAGAAAGCAGTGGGGGAGACCTTGAAATAAATAATTTTTCAAAATGCGTATTAATTAATAAACAGGTTCTAGATATTAAGAAGTTTGGAGATAATGACCACAAGTTTGGAGTCTGTACCACATACTTAACATACACTTTTATTTTTTTCAAGTGTTTTTCAAGGGTTTGCTTAAACTGTTTTTGAGAGTTTTTATTTAGTGGTGTTTGGTGAAATAATTTCCCTTAAATTTAAAATAACGGGAAAATAAGAAACAATCAAAAAGTAATGTTTCAAAGCTGTTTATTAATTCTTCGTACTGCACAAACTAGCCCCATCCTTTTGGCTACGAGCGGAGCCAGCTGGTAGATCAGAGTTTTGCCATAGCCGGTCGGCAAAACAGCGAAAACGTCCTTCTTGAAAAGGAATGAGCGGACAGCCTCTTCCTGCTCATGTTTCAACGAAAACTCCAAGTCTAATTCTTCTAAAACTGATTCCAAAGCGGAGTCAAACGCGCGCTGTTCACTAGCCGTAGCCATCTTTCCTGCTGCGCTTTCTCCAGCGCTGCGCAGCTTTGTCGTCACTCCTGCAAAAGCCCGCCCAAAGAATCCAAACAAAAACCTTGCGTTGTGATTGGCGGGCACGATTTGATGCCCGGGGTGTTTTTGTTTATATGGTGCGAGGCTAGACCCATTCGCTAGGCAAAAATATTTTTGGCCGCTAGGCGGGTGGGTCTAGTTTACTAGGCTACCGGTTTCCCCCACAGTCCAAAGACATGCAGGTTAGGTTAACTGGTGGATTTAAATTGACCGCAAGTGTGAATGTGAGTGTGAATGGTTGTTTTGTCTCTCTGCATCAGCCCTGTGATGACCTGGTGACTTGTCCAGGGTGTACCTCGCATCTTGCCCATAGTCAGCTGGGATAGGCTCCAGCTTGCCTGTGATCCTACACAGGATAAGTGGTTATGGAAAATGGATAGATGGATGTTATGCTACCATGTTCTTTTTCAAGAGAAGGCCTTTTTCCTAGCTACCCTTCCCTGAAAACCACAATTATTCAGTCTTTTTCAGATTGTGCCATCACGAACATAAGCTTGAATGTGCTGACAGAGGCAGATACACAACTGCATGCTCCAGAACACAAAACTGCAAAAAGTTCAGCTTTTATAGGAGGTAGTCATACTTCTTTATGATTAACTAGTCTTGTGCATTTCATTATTAACACCTGCCTGCTAATTACTCTCAATGACTGTAGAACTATGAAGGGTGTACTCCCCCCCAGGTTTCTGAACGTCGGTTTACTTTTATTTATTTTTTGTATCACCTGAGGTTATTGGTTTGGGTACAGAAGTTGGTTAGGACCACAGAATTGTTATTTAGGCCCTGATAAATAAAAACAGAGTTGAATGATGGTGTACTTTCTTTTTCTTCATGACTATATATGCTTGGTCATGCTATACTGATATCTTTGCCTTTCTATGGAAATTTAACAGACACTAACCCACTGAGAAGTGTCTGTGTGGCTGAGGTCAGATGTGTGTCCAGCATTTGTGCGACATGGTCCCCCAGCATGGCCAGGCTGTCCTCTATAGTGTTCTCGGGATTAGCTGGACTGAACACTGGGGATGTGTGCCGATCAAAGCCTGTACTTGGAAAAGCTATTTAAATAAATAAATAAATAAATAAATAAATAAAAATTAAAAAATAAAACCACCCACAACACACCACACAGTCTTGCAAAAGTATTCATCCCCCTTGGTGTCGGTCCTGTTTTGTCACATTACAAGCTGGAATTAAAATGGGATTTTGGGGGGTTAGCACCATTTGATTTACACAAAATGTACACATCTAGCCACTGGGATTTTTGCCCATTCCTCAAGACAAAACTGCTCCAACTCCTTCAAGTTAGATGGGCTGCATTGGTGTACAGCAATCTTCAAGTTATGCCACAGATTCTCAATTGGACTGAGGTCTGGGCTTTGATTAGGCCATTCCAAGATATTTAAATGTTTTCCCTTTAAACCACTCCAGTGGAGCTTTAGCAGTATGTTGAGGGTCATTGCCCTGCTGGAACGTGAACCTTCATCCCAGTCTCAAACCTCTGGCTAACTCAAACAGGTTTTCCTCCAGAATTGCCCTGTATTTAGTGCCATCCATCTTTCCTTCAGTCCTGACCAGCTTTCCTGTCCCTGCAGATGAAAAATATCCCCACAGCATGATGCTGCCACCACCATGCTTCACTGTAGGAATGGTGTTCTGGCCAAAAAGATACATTTTAGTCTCATTTGACCAAAGCATCTTCTTCAGTGTGTTTGGAGAGTCTGCCACATGCTGTTGGGCAAACTCCAAGGTTTTTTTTTTGTTTGTTTTTTAAAAGCAATGTCTTTTTTCTGGCCACTCTTCCATAAAGCCCCACTCTGTGGAGCGTACGGCTTAAAGTGGTCCTGTGGACAGATACTCCCATCTCCACTGTGGATCTTTGCAGCTCCTTCAGTGTCATCTTTGGTGTCTTTGTTGCATCTCTGATTAATGCCCTCCTTGCCCGGCCTGAGTTTTGGTGGGCGGCCTTCTCTTGTCAGGTTTGTCGTGGTGACATATTCTTTCCATTTTGCTATCATGGATTTAATGGCGCTCTGTGGGATATTCAAAGTTTGTGATTTTTTTTTTAAATAACCCAATGCATTTCCACAACTTTGTCTCTGACCTGTTTGGAGGCTCCTTGGTTTTCATGTTGCTTGCTTAGTAGTGTTGCAGAGTCAGGGTCCTTCCAGAGCAGGTTGATTTATACAGACCTCATGTGACAGATCATGCGACACTCCAGATTTCTGTTTTTTCATCTTAATTATTGTTTGTGTCACAATAAAACAATTTGCACCTTCAAAGTTGTAGGCATGTTGTGTAAATCAAATAGTGCTAATCCCCCCAAAATCCATTTTAATTCTATCTTGTAATGCGACAAAAAAAGACAAAACGCCAAGGGGGATGAATACTTCTGCAAGGCAATTTTTTTTAAAGCGCATACACACATTAAAAAAATTAATTAAATAAATAAAAAAAGAAAAGAAAAAAAAAAAAAGACACAGCCGACAGACTTCTGTATTAATCAAACCAGGATCAATATTTAACTAACGCTAAACTCAAATATTTGTCTTAAAATGTCCAAAAGAAATGACCCCCCCCACCAAAGGAAAAAAAATAAATAAAAAAAACAAAACAAAACTTCATTCAGTAGAGTAATAAAGTATTTACAGGGAAACCCCCCACCCACCCCCACACACACGTATACAACCCCAATTCCAAAAAAGTTGGGACGCTGTGTAAACTGTAGATAAAGTCAGAATGCGATAATTTGCAAACATGGAAACCCTATTTTTCATTGAACAAAGACAACATTTCACATGTTGAAACTGAGAAATTTCATTGTTTTTTGAAATACATATGCCCATTTTGAATTTGATGTCAGCAACCCATTTCAAAAAAGTTGGGACGGGGGCATATTTATCACTGTGTTGCATCACATCTATTTTTAACAACACCCGGTAAACGTTTGGGAACTGAGGAGACCAACTGCAGTAGTTTTGAAAGAGAAATGTTGTCCCATTCTTGCCTGATGTACAATTTCAGTTGCTCAACAGTTCTGGGTCTCCTTCGTCTTATTTTGCACTTCATAATACACCAAATGTTTTAAATGGAAGACAGGTCTGGACTGCAGGCAGGCCAGTTTAGCACCCGGACTCTTACTATGGAGCCATGCAGTTTTAATATGTGCAGAATGCAGTTTGACATTGTCTTGCTGAAAGAAAGGCCTTCCCTGAGAAAGATTTTGTCTGGATGGCAGCATATTGCTCCGAAACGTGTATATATCGTTCAGCATTAACGATGCCTTCCCAGATGTACAAGCTACCCATGTCATATGCACTAATGCACCCTCATACCATCACAGATGCTGGCTTTTGAACTGTGCACTGATAACAAGCCGGATGGTTCCTCTCCTCTTTAGCCTGGAAGATGTGGTGTCCATGATTTCTAAACGGAATTTCTACTTTTGATTCGTCAGACCTCGGGACAATTTTCCACTTTGCCTCAGTCCATCGCAAAAGAGCTCGGGCCCAGAGAAGGCACTGGTGTTTCTGGATATTGTTTATATCTGGTTTTAACTTGCATTTGTGGATGCAGTAATGAACTGTTTTCACAGACAATGGTTTTCTGTAGTGTTCCTGAGCCCATACAGTGATTTCCACTACAGACATGTGTCTGCTTTTAATGCAGTGTTGCCTGATGGCCTGAAGATCACAGGTATCCAATGTCAGTTTTCAGCCTTGTCTCTTGCATACAGAGATTTCCCCAGATTCTCTGAATCCTTTAATGATATTATGTACTATAGATGATGTGGTCCCCAAATTCTTTGCAATTTTACATTGAGACAATTCTTAAAATTGTTGCACTGTTTGCCCATGCAGTCCTTCACAGAGCGGCGAACTCCTCCCCATCTTTACTTCTGAGAGACTCCGCCTCTCTGGGATGCTCTATTTATATCCAATCATGTTACTGACCTGTTGCCAATTAACCAAATTAGGTTTTTTTTAGCATTACACAACTTTTTCAGTCATCTGTTGCCCCTGTCCCAGCTTTTCTGAAACATGTTACTGACATCAAATTCAAAAGGAGCACATATTTTTCAAAAACCAATAAAATTTCTCAGTTTCAACATTTGATATATATTTCAATGAAATATAGGGTTTCCATGATTTACAAATCTTCACATTCTGTTTTTATGTACAGTTTACACAGCGTCCAAACTTTTTGGGAATTGGGGTTTTATACACACACACACACACACATATATACACACACACTAATATATATATATATATATATATATATATATATATATATATATATATATACACACACACACGCACGCACACACATTATGTAAGTATGTATATCACACACAAAATTTGGTGTAATGAAGTACTACTGTATGCATTCGTGTGTCTTACAAGCAGTGATTTCTTCTTCTAGCTGCTTTAGCTGTTCTGCAATCTGCTCCTTCATCATGCTGGTCTTGTCCACAGCTGTTTCTTGTGCAGCCTGTCCAGATGCTCCTAATCAGTAAATACAAAAACAATTTTAAATTAAAAAAAAAAAATTTAAATTGTACTCGACTGTTCAGCCATGCACACACAAAATGCTGCATGATGAACACGTAAAAAGTGTGCAATAATACTAGACAGCTAGAGGCTGCTGGCTTTATCTCCAAGTTGACACCATGGGATATTTGCTTGACAGCATAATGACAGAGGTCTTTAAGTAAAAGTTCATTAGCTTTCTTTTATGAGATGCGATCAAAAAGTTCCAGGACTGTTCCTGTTGCAAACAGAGTGCAGCAAGGTCATGCGAGTGCAACAGGAGTGAGCAGTAACTCTCGTGAGTCAATATGCTGCGTGCCATCATGCTGTCAACATTGGAGCCTGTATTACACGTTTGTGACAACGTGCAAGTGTGCATTTGCAACAGAGTCCACGGCTCATTGATGCGTGTAAGGAGAGAAGGCTAGCTCATCTGGTCCAATCTCACAAAAGACCTACTGTAGCACAAACTGCTGAAAAAGTTAAATACTGACTATGACAGAAAGGAGTCAAAAACACAGGTGTATTGCAACTTGCTACATACGGGGCTGAGTAGCCACAAGCCGGTCAGAGAGCCAACGCTGACCCCTGTCCACCAAAATGCTGAAATTCCTCTTCATCTTAAGTATTTTAGCAGAAGTCTTAAGAATTTGCACCAAAACTGACTCACATTTGAAGCTATTCATTATTCCCTCCACCCTGATTAAATCCCCAGTTCCAGCTGAAGAAAAACAGCCCCAAAGCATGATGCTGCCACCACCATGCTTTAGCATGGGGATGGTGTTCTTTTGGTGAGGTGCTTTTTTTTTTTGCCAAATATATCTTTTGGTATTATGGCCAAGTAGTTCACCTTTATGCTCAGACCATAACATTATTCCACATGGTTTTGGGGATGTATTTTCCCCCCAAACTTTAGCTGAGCTTAGATTAAAAAAAAAGGACTTCCATCTTGCTACCGTACCCAGTAGCACAGGCATATAAAGTCTTCAGGATCTCTCACATGTAAAGAGCAACCAGTACTTACCAGAAATTGCTGTAATTTTAATATTGATCTTGGCAGCCTCCCTAACCGGTTTTCTCCTGGCCTTCATCAGTTTTAAAGGAATGTTAAGCATCAAAGCATTTATCATCATATGTACAGTGGTGCCTGAAAGTTTGTGAACCCTTTAGAATTTTCTATATTTCTGCGTAAACATGACCTAAAACAATCAGATTTTCACACAAATCCTAGAAGTAGATACTGTAAAAAAGAGAACCCAGTTAAACAAATTAGACAAAAATATTATACTTGGTCATTATTTCTTAAGGAAAATGATCCAATATTACACATCCACAAGTGGCAAAAGTATGTGAACCTTTGCTTTCAGTATCTGGTGTGACCCCCTTGTGCAGCAATAACTGCAACTAAACATTTCCGGTAACTGTTGATCAGTCCTGCACACCGGCTTGGAGGAATTTTAGCCCATTCCTCCGTACAGAACAGCTTCAACTCTGGGATGTTGGTGGGTTTCCTCACATGAACTGCTCGCTTCAGGTCCTTCCACAACATTTCGATTGGATTAAGGTCAGGACTTTGACTTGGCCATTCCAAAACATTAACTTTATTCTTCTTTAACCATTCTTTGGTAGAACGACTTGTGTGCTTAGGGTCGTTGTCTTGCTGCATGACCTACCTTCTCTTGAGATTCAGTTCATGGACAGATGTCCTGACATTTTACTTTAGAATTAGCTGGTATAATTCAGAATTCATTGTTCCATCAATGATGACAAGCCGTCCAGGCCCAGATGCAGCCAAACAGGCCCAAACCATGATACTACCACCACCACCATGTTTCACAGATGGGATAAGGTTCTTATGCTGGAATGCAGTGTTTTCCTTTCTCCAAACAGAACACTTCTCATTTAAACTAAAAAGGTCTATTTTGGTCTCATCCGTCCACAGAACATTTTTCCAATAGCCTTCTGGCTTGTCCACGTGATCTTTAGCAAATTGCAGACAAGCAGCAATGCTCTTTTTGGAGAGCAGTGGCTTTCTCCTTGCAACCCTGCCATGCACACCATTGTTGTTCAGTGTTCTGATGGTGGACTCATGAACATTAGCCAATGTGAGAGAGGCCTTCAGTTGCTTAGAAGTTACCATGGGGTCTTTTGTGACCTCGCTTACTATTACACGTCTTGCTCTTAGAGTGATCTTTGTTGGTTGACCACTCCTGGGGAAGGTAACAATGGTCTTGAATTTCCTCCATCTGTACACAATCTGTCTGACTGTGGATTGGTGGAGTCCAAACTCTTTACAGATGGTTTTGTAACAGGAGCGGCATACCAACGCTTGTGTAGTGACCACTTTGTTGGAGGTAAGACGAATAAAATTAGCCAGAAAAGGCATTGCATTGCTGTTAACATTCCATTCTAGTTTACTGTAATTATGATCTGGCAGCTATTTACACCGGATCCAGTGTAAATAGCTGCCGGAGCCAACGTCCGAGCTTGCCGGAGCATGCTCCGGCTGGCCGCGAGCTAGCGCGCTCCGGAAGGCCGCGAGCTAGCGCGCTTCGGCCGGCTGCGAGCTAGCACGCTCCGGAACCTCGGACATTGGCTCCGGCAGCTATTTACATTGGATCCGGTGTAAATAGCTGCCAGATCATAATTACAGTAAACTAGAATGGAATGTTAACAGCAATGCAATGCCTTTTCTGGCTAATTTTATCTTACGTCCAACAAAGTGGTCACTACACAAGCGTTGGTATGCCGCTATCCATCTTCTCCGTCGGTCAGCATCTACCAGGATCCGATAAAATGATAACCCTTGCCTTGTTTGTTGATGGTTACTACATCCAGGTGCACAACAACATAGTGGCATGATGGAAGTCTTGCTAAAAGTAAAAACTTTCTTTGCTGCCGTTCCTCAATGTTGGCTGTGGTAAACTACTGGTAGTACATGTCCAAAATGGCGGCCGCGTTTGTCGTGACGTCACGTGAAAAGGATCCATAGGAACAGCTATACATTATTTGGGGTTAATCAGTCAGTCACTTCAATTGATGGCACATATATACCAATTAGTATGGGATTGACTGAATCTGAACATGAACACGTTCACAATTATTTTAAAAAAAATTAAATAAATACAAATTTAAAAAGTGCGCACGCAAATGCAAGCTGGGTACTAGATTCCCTCCCTCCTCAAAACTTTTCTAGTTTATTTTTTTTAACGTTGCAATTTTACAGTAAAATGCTGAAAAAGGAACCGACAAGGTTGAACACGCACACACAGTTGCTCCTTACAGTATTTTAGCTTTTTATATTAATTTCAAAATATTTTTCAGTAAGAATTTCTAGTTAGGGGCAGCACGGTGGTGTAGTGGTTAGCGCTGTCGCCTCACAGCAAGAAGGTCCGGGTTCGAGCCCCGGGGCCGGCAAGGGCCTTTCTGTGCAGAGTGTGCATGTTCTCCCCGTGTCCGCGTGGGTTTCCTCCGGGTGCTCCGGTTTCCCCCACAGTCCAAAGACATGCAGGTTAGGTTAACTGGTGACTCTAAATTGACCATAGGTGTGAATGTGAGTGTGAATGGTTGTCTGTGTCTATGTGTCAGCCCTGTGATGATCTGGCGACTTGTCCAGGGTGTACCCCGCCTTTCGCCCGTAGTCAGTTGGGATAGGCTCCAGCTTGCCTGTGACCCTGTAGAAGGATAAAGCGGCTAGAGATAATGATAGGAGATATATATCACAAAAACTTGCCATTTTAAACTTGTATATTTACTGCATTTATAGTGGTTTATCATTAGTTCAGGTGAATACTGAAAACATACAGCATGATTCAATTTCACCAAACTGAAATTAAAAAGCATGTGGAAAACCCTCAATTCATTGATTTTGAACATACTTTAACACGTCCTATAATAATAATAATAATAATAATAATAAACTTGGTCCTAGGTGTGGCTGTAACTGCAACAGAACAAATTCTACTTTAAAACCAAAGGGTCATGTAATCAAAAACAGTACAACGAGCCGGAGGTATTTGCTCAGTGACAATGGCGAGATGGTGCTTGGTGGGATTTCTCTCAGCTCAGCTGCACTGTAATCAAGTGGCGTGTGAGTAATTCAGCAGTGACTGAACTGACAGTGGAAAGCAGGGATCAGAAGCTCACGGGAACAAAACAGGAGCAAAAGAAACACATGGCAGTCCTATTCTACATACTGATATGCCTGAGTGGACATACCATGCCTATTCATTTGCTCTGATTAACATAGTCTAAGAAGTGAATATCATCTATTCTCTTAAAAGACAGAACCAACTCACCAAATGTTTGTTTCTGCTTTTCACTAATGTTCCACAGACGGTGCAGATGTTCCCTTCTAGAACATATTTGATCTCTTCCTTCCTTTCTGGTTGGGTTAGTATTCATGCCTGGGCCCCAGACCCTCAAATATTTTCAGCTGTAAAACTGTCTCCCTCCATAGTTCCACTCACTCCAACTGCTACATACAAATGACCTCGAAGAGTCTCGGGCAGTCGGTTTAAAACACCTCAAAATAATCTGGCTTCAGATTCGTTAGTAAAATTACGACAAATCACAATTTATCAACTATGAACCCCGCTTTTCGCCCGTAGTCAGCTGGGATAGGCTCCAGCTTACCTGCGACCCTGTAGAACAGGATAAAGCGGCTACAGATAATGAGATGAGATGTGCCCAGTTCTTACGTGCTGGTTACAGTACGCTTGCCAGAAAGTACACTACCATTAGAAAGGTGCGCTCACTTTTCATTGTTGATGGTAGAACTGTACCTGATGGTAAAAAGTCTGCAACTTAAAAGTAGACAGCCTTTTGAGTTCATAAAATCGGTGAAATTTAGTTCCCTCTGAAATTTGGTCATTGTGATAGGTTTATTTTTGTAATATCTTTTTAAAAAAAAAAAAAAAAGGCCAGTCTGTGGCTGGGAAGTTATTCAATTTGAGGGGATTCCCTAGCAAATAACATGCATGAAATCTCTCGCTTCGCGCAGTCAAGCAGACAGAGGAAGTCCATGTGCGCATGCTTACCTGCGTCGTCTTCATCTTTCGGGTTTTACAGCAGCTGGCATCCAGTGTTGTGTTACTGCCATCTACAGGTTTACCTTTGACCGTGCACTGACAGTTCCATCATTCTGTCACTAGTGCCACTTTTCCACTACCAACGTGGCTGAGTAGGGCTGAGCCGTGCGGTGCTGAGCTGGGCTGAGTCGAGCTGAGCGGGGCTGTTGGAGTTGCATTTCGACTACAACCGCGCTGAACCGTGCTGGCTGGAAGTGGGTGGACACATTGGGTGGAGTTAGCGAAAGTGGGTGGACGTCACGTGATGTCGTTAGGCGGCGCAAACAGTGACATCAGTGAGCTTTTAAGCGGTAGTCTCACGACCCGGAGAGTAAACAATAAACATGGAGTCGTTAGTGTTGCTGGTCTTGGTGCTGTGGCTTGTTGTCACCGACAACGCCAACAGATACTGGCAAGAGCGTATAGATGAGGCGAGGCGCATAAGGCTTCAGAAATTCTCCTAATTCGTAATTCTCCTTCTTCCGGGTTTACGGTGTTTACAGATCCCAGCGTGCTCGCGGGGCGTGTGTGGGCATGTGAGGACACTCCTCCTCACCAATCAGTGCACAGGGGAGTGTCTGCTCACGCCCCCAGCCTCACTCAGCTCAGTTTGGCTCGCTTCAGCCCCACTCCAAAACCGTGTGAGTTTTGGGGGCTGAGCAGGGCTGAAGCGAGCGGAGTCGTGCTGTTCTTAGATAGTCGAAACGCGAGCCGTGTCGGGCTGAAGTGAGCTGAAGCGAGCTGAAGTGAGCTGAAAAAGGGTAGTGGAAAAGGGCCATAAACAAACAGCTGATCACACCGAGGTGCTCGCTGACCGCCGATATTTATTAGTTTGGTCCTGCGTTTCCTTTCCTTCACAACATAACGCCTTTTCTCGCTTTCCGTTACTGTAGTTGGTCTTTCACATCCTCCATTTTTCTCTCCTGTTTCAAATTTGTATCCCACAATGCCTTGGATGAACGGGGAAACCCCACCACGTTATGCATGATGTAGTATCTTGAATGAGGTCACAGTGAAGCAAGAAAAAAAAAAGGCAGAGAATTTAGGGCCACGTGGCTCTAAATTTATTAATTGGTTCTTTTAGGGGAAAAAAAGTAATAAAATTGGAAGTCTGTGATTCAAATTCAGTAGCTTTCGGTCCACTAAAAAAATTTTTTTTTACATACACGTGTGTAATATATATACATATTATATATAAATAGGGTGTCTGGGAAACAAATTGACCTAAACGTGAAAAATCTGAAAGGCAGTCTACCTTTAACTATGCAATTTAGGTCTAGGCTTTTGAAGCCGAATACGCTGCTAAGCAAACATTTGTAAATCTGCATTAATATTCATAATTGCAAACTCAGTAAAAAACAAAGCCTTTTCCTATGGGATCAATATTACCAGGTGGGACTCTCCAATTGCTCCTACCTATACTTGAAACTCTCCTTGGAAATGCTAAAAGTAACAATTTGTCATCCTACTACAGCATCCTATTTCAGCACTTTAAAGGACATGGGACATGAAACATAAATGCACGCTATATCAGTTTCTTTCCATTAAAAATATGAAATAATTGCATCAACAAATACAAAATTATCTATTAAATTCAGCAAAATCGTTATATTCGTGATGATTATATGGCATTTCTGCTCGAGCTCCGATATGCATATTTTACAACCGGAAGAGCCGCTGTCACGTGATCATACATCACAAAAACTTTCGGGTACAGCACAAGCGGGTAGATGAATATGGAGAAGTGTGAATCGTGATGATGACGAATGCGACAAAATAGTTTTTGTGTCTTGGATGACAAGAAAATTGTTTCGTTTTTAGAGTGTTTAACATACATTGAACATCATGGTGTATTGCGACCTCCCAGTCAGTCAGACGCAGTCAGACGCGCTGTCACTCCTGTTAGCAATGTAGCTAGGCTCAGCATGGCCAATGGTATTTTTTGGGCTGTAGTTAGATGCGACCAAACTCTTCCACGTTTTTCCTGTTTACATAGGTTTATATGACCAGTGACATGAAACAAAGTTCAGTTACACAAATTGAAACGTGGCGATTTTCTATGCTATGGAAAGTCCGCACTATAATGACAGGCGTACTAACACCTTCTGCGCGCTTCGACAGCGTACTGATACCTTCACTCGGAGTTGTACCATTATTTTTTAGACAGGGCGGACGGACCAGGGCATTCGCCCGCCTGGCCGTGCCCGACGAGGAGCGCTCTCGGCCGGCTTGGGAGGCAGACGGCAGCCCCTCCTGGAAGTGTGGTTTTACCATGGGCCTCATGCGGTAAGGATTAGTATTATAATTTTGGGTGTATCAATTATTGATTATCATAATTCTGACTCGTTTCGCCATTTTGAATGTTTTCATCTCGGACTCTGGAAGCATTGTATCTCAATCAATCTCGAAAAATATCAGCAAAAAAAAAAAAAAACTAGCTTGCAACGGACTTTAGCTAGATCTATGATGAACTTTCAATGTATGATACAAAAATAATACTTCTTTCAACAGATCATTAGCCTTTGAGCAGAATTGCTTTTAACTTACCAGGAAGTGTTATCGAGCCGACCACTTTCAGTTTCATGGGGATTGAATGAACTCTCACTCTCAGAATCATCTGACCCATCAGAGTAAAGACAAGATCTATGTTCATGTGAATTTCCAGCTATCGGTTCGAATTGATAGGGTCTAACTTCACATCTCTGTGAAACATCGGTAATGTCACTGTCGATGGTGTCCATTTTGGTAACCTGTTTACATTAGATACCCAAGCGCTGGCTCCTTGAAAAGTTTTTGTGACGTCACGGGTCACGTGACCGCTTAGCTAATTAACGAATCATTGTTTTACGCTGATGTATAAAAAAAAGTTGAATAATGTGATGATTTTCACATTTTTGATGCCCTGCAGTGATTTACATGGCATTTCTTATGACCTTTATACATAATTATACCCAGAAAAAAATCCATGTCCCATGTCCTTTAATAAAATTTTGGTGTAACGCACAATCTCACAACTCAACACTGATGTATCAGAGAGAATCAAATTTTATGCAACTTCCACAAATCCCAGTCAACTGGAAGACCTTGCCAATGACTCACGAACAATTCCACCGTCACATCAAAATAAAATAATCCATGTGGTTGGTATGACTAATGGAAAAGAAATATATGATTTCAGTCAAAGTAACATATGATTCATTTATTAAGTGTTGGAGATCTTGAACTTAGGCTTTACTTGGAAATTATCTGGAACAAGAAAACAGATAAAAGCCCCTCTCCCCCCACCATCCCAGGTTGTTGGGTTTTTTGCAACAAAAAGGAGGCATTTTGAAAAATTCCAAATATATAAAGAATGATAAATGGGAATAAATGAAAATGTCAGTGCATGATTTTTTTTTCGTATGATCTGACAGCTGTTGGGATAGTAGAGAAGGCTTTGTAGCTCCAAGCACTCATCAGTGCTTAAATCAAAGTTTATAAAGGTATCCTGCACATGGAGTCACTTAATGTTCAATTTTGATCTCCATCATTCATATGGATTAGACTCGTCTCTTGATCTCCTTCTCCAGAAATGTGTCTAAATCTTTGTCATCTACAATAAAGTGTGGGGGGGAGGGGGCTTAAGTAGTGTAACTCTTCCAATGAGTTTTTCCATTCAGCATCCATGGAAAAGTATGAGGAACTTAAGTTTAAAAAAACAAACAAACATGATCAACCTGTATATTCTTCAGCCTTGTACTTGACAGCTGAACTGAAGGAGGTGGAGTAAACATGAAATATACAGTGGTGCTTGAAAGTTTTAGAATTGTGCCTTTAGAACTTTCTATACTTCTGCATAAATACGACCTAAAACATCATCAGATTTGCACACAAGTCCTAAAAGTAGATAAAGAGAACCCAGTTAAACAAATGAGACAAAAATATTATACTTGGTCATTTATTTATTGAAGAAAACAAGCCAATATTACATATCTCTGAGTGGCAAAAGTATGTGAACCTTTGCTTTCAGTATCTGGTGTGACCCCCTTGTGCAGCAATAACTGCAACTAAACGTTTCCGGTAACTGCTGATCAGTCCTGCACACCGGCTTGGAGGAATTTTAGCCCATTCCTCCGTACAGAACAGCTTCAACTCTGGGATGTTGGTGGGTTTCCTCACATGAACTGCTCGCTTCAGGTCCTTCCACAACATTTCGCCTGGATTAAGGTCAGGACTTTGACTTGGCCATTCCAAAACATTAACTTTATTCTTCTTTAACCATTCTTTGGTAGAACGACTTGAGTGCTTAGGGTCGTTGTCTTGCTGCATGACCCACCTTCTCTTGAGATTCAGTTCATGGACAGATGTCCTGACATTTTCCTTTAGAATTCGCTGGTATAATTCAGAATTCATCGTTCCATCAATGACAGCAAGCCGTCCTGGCCCAGATACAGCAAAACAGGCCCAAACCATGATATTACCACCACCATGTTTCACAGATGGGATAAGGTTCTTATGCTGGAATGCAGTGTTTTCCTTTCTCCAAACATAACTCTTCTCATTTAAACCAAAAAGTTCTATTTTGGTCTCATCCATCCACAAAACATTTTTTCCAATAGCCTTCTGGCTTATCCATGTGATTTTTAGCAAACTGCAGATGAACAGCAATGTTCTTTTTGGAGAGCAGTGGCTTTCTCTTTGCAACCCTGCTATGCACACTATTGTTGTTCAGTGTTCTCCTGATGGTGGACTCGTGAACATTAACATTAGCCAATGTGATAGAGGCCTTCAGTTGCTTAGAAGTTACCCTGGGGTCCTTTATGACCTCGCCGACTTTTACACGTCTTGCTCTTGGAGTGATCTTTGTTGGTCGACCACTCCTGGGGAGGGTAACAATGGTCTTGAATTTCCTCCATTTGTACACAATCTGTCTGACTGTGTATTGGTGGAGTCCAAACTCTTTACAGATGGTTTTGTAACCTTTTCCAGCCTGATGAGCATCAACAACGCTTTTTCTGAGGTCCTCAGAAATCTCCTTTGTTCGTACCATGATACACTTCTACAAACGTGTTGTGAAGATCAGACTTTGATAGATCCCTGTTCTTTAAATAAAACAGGGTGCCCACTCACACCTGATTGTCATCTCATTGATTGAAAACACCTGACTCTAATTTCACCTTCAAATTAACTGCTAATCCTAGAAGTTCATATACTTTTGCCACTGACATATGTAATATTGGATCATTTTCTTCAATAAATAAATGACCCAAGTATAATATTTTTGTCTCCTTTGTTTAACTGGGTTCTCTTTATCTACTTTTTGGATTTGTGTGAAAATCTGATGCTGTTTTAGGTCATATTTATGCAGAAATATAGAAAATTCTAAAGGGTTCACAAACTTTCAAGCACCACTGTAGCACCATACTCCTGAACTGACCTCCAAGGCTTCAATCTAGAACCAATGAAAGTAGTTATTGCATAATACACTTCTGAACCAGCACGAAAATCTCAGCGACATAACTTTTAATTGGTCAGGCTCTCGAACTGTGCCCAAGTTAAAGAATGCGTTTACTTTATTCTTCACATGAACAGTTATTACATGAAATACCAAGAATGTATCCTGCATTATTCTTTACCTCCCTCAGGCCTGGACTGTGGTCGCAGGGGCAGGCCAAGGTAGCACAGGAGGACGTATTTGGTCTCATAGTGGAATCCTTCAGGCACGTTGCTGGTGGAGCCAGGAGCAGCCATTGAAGAGAAATGTTGCACTCCCAGGGCACATACACTACTGTGTTCTGGGGGGGAGGGGGGGAGCGCACACACACACACACACACACACAAGGAAATGAATTTATAAAATACACCATGCAAAAATTATTCATACAGTAAACCATGAATGAATGAATGAATGAATGAATGAATATTTAAAGAATATGTCCTGAGCCCTCTGCTGATCACTCTGATGATACATGACTGCATCCCCAGGGCTGCCAGCAACCACATTGTGAAGTTTGCAGACAACACAACAGTGGTGGGCCTCATCAGGGATGACGACGACCTGGCCTACAGAGAGGAGGCGGAGCAGCTAGTGGGCTGGTGCAGGGAAAACAACCTGATCCTGAACGTGGACAAACTCAACGAAATCATTGTTGACTTCAGTTAAACCCGGACCTGGCGACTTGCCCAGGGTGTACCCCGCCTTTCGCCCGTAGTCAGCTGGGATAGGCTCCAGCTTGCCTGCGACCCTGTTGAACAGGATAAAGCGGCTAGAGATAATGAGATGAGAGGAGTTAAACCCAACCCAGCCACGCTCCACTTCTCATCAACACGGCTGTGGAGGTGGTCAATAGCACCAAGTTCCTGGGGGTGCACATCACAGACAACTTCACCTGGTCTGTGAACACCTGGTCAAGAAGGCACAGCAGCATCTGCACTTCCTGCGTAGAATGAGGAGAGCCCACCTGCCCCTGCCCATCCTCACTACATTCTACAAAAGCACCATAGAGAGCGTTCTAACCAGCTGCATCTCTGTGTGGTGTGGAGGCTGCAGTGCTTCTGACTGGAAGAATGTGAGGAGAATAGTGAGGACAGCAGAGAAAATCATTGGGACTTCTCTTCCCTCCATTCGGGACATCGCACCTAGCCAGAAACATCATCAGTGACCCCTCACACCCTCACTGTGGACTGTTCTCCCTCCTGGACTCTGGAAAGAGGTTCCGCAGCATTTGGTGCAGGACCACCAGGTTCTGTAACAGCTCTTTCAACCAGGTCACTAGACTCCTCAACTCCAAATCCAAACTCTAAATTTCTATTTATATTTGAACAATTCCTACTTCCACAGGTCCATCTAGCCATCTATCCATTATCTGTAGCCACTTATCCTGTTCTACAAGGTCGCAGGCAAGCTGGAGCCTATCCCAGCTGACTATGGGTGAGAGGCAGTGTACACCCTGGACAAGTCGCCAGGTCATCACAGGACTGACACACAGAGACAAACAACCATTCACACTCACATTCACACCTACGGTCAATTTAGAGTCACCAATTAACCTAACCTGCATGTCTTTGGACTGTGGGGGAAACCGGAGCACCCGGAGGAAACCCACGCAGACACGGGGAGAACATGCAAACTCCACACAGAAAGGCCCTCGCCGGCCGCTGGGCTCGAACCCGGACCTTCTTGCTGTGAGGAACTACACCACCATGCTGCCCAATTCCACAGGTCACTTTATACTATTTTGCTGCTGCATGATTTAATACACGTTCATATTTAATTCTGTGCTGAGCTAAATTGCAACGAAATTTCGTTCTGTGTCCACTTGTTGCATACTGAATGACAATAAAGGTTGTCTAAGAATAACGTGCAAGAACTAACGACAGATTAGTCAAGTGAACGTTATGCCAGCGGGTGGTGTAGTGGTTAGCACTGTCGCCTCACAGCAAGAAGGTCCTGGGTTCGAGCCCCGTGGCCGGCAAGGGCCTTTGTGCGGAGTTTGCATGTTCTCCCCGTGTCCGCGTGGGTTTCCTCCGGGTGCTCCGGTTTCCCCCACAGTCCAAAGACATGCAGGTTAGATTAACTGGTGACTCTAAATTGACCGTGAGTGTGAATGGTTGTCTGTGTCTATGTGTCAGCCCTGTGATGACCTGGCGACTTGTCCAGGGTGTACCCCGCCTTTCGCCCGTAGTCAGCTGGGATAGGCTCCAGCTTGCCTGCGACCCTGTAGAACAGGATAAAGCGGCTACAGATAATGAGATGAGATGATTTAATATACGTTCGTATTTAATTCTGTGCTGAGCTAAATTGCAACAAAATTTTGTTCTGTGTCCACTTGTTGCATACTGAATGACAATAAAGGTTGTCTAAGAAAAACGTGCAAGAACTAACGACAGATTAGTCAAGTGAATGTTACACCAGCGGGTGGTGTATTGGTTAGCACTGTCGCCTCACAGCAAGAAGGTCCTGGGTTCGAGCCTTTCTGTGTGGGTTTCCTCCAGGTGCACCGGTTTCCCCTACAGGCATGTAGGTTAACTGGTGGCTCTAAATTGACCATAGGGGTGAATGTGAGCGTGAATGGTTGTCTCTGTGTCAGCCCTGTGATGACCTGGCGACTTGTCCAGGGTGTACCCCACCTCTCGCCCATAGTCAGCTGGGATAGGCTCCAGCTTGCCTGTGACCCTGTAGGACAGGATAAGCAGCTACAGATAACAGATGGGTGTTACACCAGTTCACATTTATTCAAGTATCAACAACTTCTAGTTTCCTCACCATGCTTCCATGACTAAAAGCTGCACCTTCAGTAATAAAGTTTTCATTTACACTACCGTTCAAAAGTTTGGGGTCACCCAGACAATTTTGTGTTTTCCATGAAAAGTCACACTTTTATTTACCACCATAAGTTGTAAAATGAATAGAAAATATAGTCAAGACAGTTTTCTGGCCATTTTGAGCATTTAATCGACCCCACAAAATAATGTGATGCTCCAGAAACTCAATCTGCTCAAAGGAAGGTCAGTTTTATAGCTTCTCTAAAGAGCTCAACTGTTTTCAGCTGTGCTAACATGATTGTACAAGGGTTTTCTAATCATCCATTAGCCTTCTGAGGCAATGAGCAAACACATTGTACCATTAGAACACTGGAGTGAGAGTTGCTGGAAATGGGCCTCTATACACTAGGGTGGCCAGACGTCCGGCTTTAGGCCAGACCGTCCATCTTTTCAATGTCTTGTCCGGCGTCCGGCACAGCATCAAGCTGGACGCACATTTGTCCTCCTTTTAGAGACGATGAGCGGAATTATATAATATTGACTTGCCAGACTGGAAGAGCAGAGTTCTAGAATAACGTTTTGTAGGGAAACTGCAGATCTGTGCTGCACACTAGAAATCTACAATAAAGAGTCTATGGCTCGATGTTTTTTGGCATGCAATGCGAACTCCGCACCGTGAGGCGTTGCGTTCTAGAACGCGTTGTGCTCTATCCTTTGATGATCTTTCTGGCGCGTGCCTAGTGCCCTGCCCCCCTGGCCCTGGCTGGGACTTGGAAACACGAGTCTGTCCGGTAGACCAGCTGCTCACAACTTAACTTGTTAGGATATGGATGACAGTGCAAATGCACATCTACTATATCTACCTTAAGTTTAATTTCAGTGGTTTGTTACTCCACAATGTTTTTAATAAATACAAATATGGTGTTCTAGCCAATTAAGAGCTAATACATGAATTATAATAAATACTATGAATGCTTTAAAACGTTTTATAATGTTGCTGGTTATGTTGCCTATTTGTTCTTTGAGAATCTACAAATGTTGTGCTTTTTGGTACTCAGCACCTTAAGTTTAATTTCAGTGGTTTGTTAACTCCACAATCTCATTATCTCTAGCCGCTTTATCCCTCTACAGGGTCGCAGGCAAGCTGGAGCCTATCCCAGCTGACTACGGGCGAAAGGCGGGGTACACCCTGGACAAGCCGCCAGGTCATCACAGGGCTGACACATAGACACAGACAACCATTCACACTCACATTCACACCTACGGTCAATTTAGAGTCACCAGTTAACCTAACCTGCATGTCTTTGGACTGTGGGGGAAACCGGAGCACCCGGAGGAAACCCACGCGGACACGGGGAGAACATGCAAACTCCACACAGAAAGGCCCTCGCCGGCCACGGGGCTCGAACCCGGACCTTCTTGCTGTGAGGCGACAGTGTAACTCCACAATGTTTTTAATAAATATACTGTGTGTTCTAGCCAATTAAGAGCTAATGCATGAATTATAATAAATACTATGAATGCTTTGACCTTACTCTTTTTTCCCCACAATCATAATCTTTAACCCTACAAAATTCCGATGTTGATTTCACCAAACTTGAGTGACTTGCATAAAAATAATCCATTCTCAATCTTGCCACTGTAGTTTACATAAAAATTTGAGGGCTATGAATCAGATGGGATTTGCCATTATTCACCCTAAAATTGATTAGAATGCAGGAAATTGCATCTAAGAAATACATCCCCATCCAAATAATGTCCTCCTTTTTGGTGTTATGGAAATGGTCACCCTACTATACACCTATGTAGATACATACGTGTCAACCTATACGGAATGTCCATATTTTATACGGATTTGATTCAATAAACGTAGTATACGGGCATATAAATAAAGTTATACGGATTCTTTAAAAAACTTCAATATTTATTTAGAGCTATAATCAATTCCCACGATGATAAAAGAGCGCATAACATTTACAAACGTACTGTACACCACAGCCAGCCAGTAAAGAGTCTTATGAAATCGCGTGTTATCTTGTGGTAGCGAGACTTCGTTCCACTTTTGATCATGCGCACACCGCATTGCGAGAATCCCACCAACCGGGAAGTCATAGACAAACATAGATGCCGCCTTCTGCGTAGAATCATACGTCATCCTCGCCGCCATATTGGATGGGGCAAAGCGGAGACTAAAGATGCCTCATTCATGTGCTGCGTTTAACTGTACCAACAGGTTTGCCGTCCAAACGAGATCACATGGGATTACCTTTCACAGGTGAGACTGGAAAAATACTTTTCATTGTATTTGGTCATTATAACGTAATTTTACGAACAGATTTTTCTGACTTTGTGGCTAATATGAAGTCTCGTGCATAATAGCCGCTCGGTGAAACCTGTCTCCAAACAACGAAGTATTTCCTTCGTAACTACGCTGATAACACTGCGTTTTTGTCAAACATTGGAGATTTTTCTGACTTTGTGGCTAATATGAAATCTCGCGCATAATAGCTGCTCGGTGAAACCTGTCTCCAAACAACGAAGTATTTCCTTTGCAACTACGCTGATAACACTGTGTTTTTGTCAAACATTGGAGATTTTTCTGACTTTGTGGCTAATATGAAGTCTCGTGCATAATAGCCGCTCGGTGAAACCTGTCTCCAAACAACGAAGTATTTCCTTCGTAACTACGCTGATAACACTGTGTTTTTGTCAAACATTGGAGATTTTTCTGACTTTGTGGCTAATATGAAATCTCGCGCATAATAGCTGCTCGGTGAAACCTGTCTCCAAACAACGAAGTATTTCCTTTGCAACTACGCTGATAACACTTTGTGTTTTTGTCAAACATTGGAGATTTTTCTGACTTTGTGGCTAATATGAAGTCTCGTGCATAATAGCCGCTCGGTGAAACCTGTCTCCAAACAACGAAGTATTTCCTTCGTAACTACGCTGATAACACTTTGTGTTTTTGTCAAACATTGGAGATTTTTCTGACTTTGTGGCTAATATGAAGTCTCGTGCATAATAGCCGCTCGGTGAAACCTGTCTCCAAACAACGAAGTATTTCCTTCGTAACTACGCTGATAACACTGTGTTTTTGTCAAACATTGGAGATTTTTCTGACTTTGTGGCTAATATGAAATCTCGCGCATAATAGCTGCTCGGTGAAACCTGTCTCCAAACAACGAAGTATTTCCTTTGCAACTACGCTGATAACACTTTGTGTTTTTGTCAAACATTGGAGATTTTTCTGACTTTGTGGCTAATATGAAGTCTCGTGCATAATAGCCGCTCGGTGAAACCTGTCTCCAAACAACGAAGTATTTCCTTCGTAACTACGCTGATAACACTTTGTGTTTTTGTCAAACATTGGAGATTTTTCTGACTTTGTGGCTAAATGAAGTCTCGTGCATAATAGCCGCTCGGTGAAACCTGTCTCCAAACAACGAAGTATTTCCTTCGTAACTACGCTGATAACACTGTGTTTTTGTCAAACATTGGAGATTTTTCTGACTTTGTGGCTAATATGAAGTCTTGTGCATAATAGCCGCTCGGTGAAACCTGTCTCCAAACAACGAAGTATTTCCTTCGTAACTACGCTGATAACACTTTGTGTTTTTGTCAAACATTGGAGTATTCATTCTAACGGTTTAGTTATTAATATTGAATAAAAAGTGGGGGCGTCGTGGCTCGGGTGGATGGGGCGCTGCACCGTGGGTCCGGGGACCCGGGTTCGATTCCGACCCGGGGTCATTTCCCGATCCCTCCCCATCTCTCTCTCCCGCTCATTTCCTGTCTCTACACTGTCCTATCCAATAAAGGTGAAAAAAAGCCCAAAAAATATCTTTAAAAAAAAAAAAAGTAACTGGGATATATCATTGTTAATTATCATTCAAATTTTAGGTAAATTATTTTAATTTGCATCTTATACGGATTTTATAAGGGAAATACGGATTTTGGAGGTTGGTTATACAGGTTTGATTGACCAAAGGTTGACATGTATGTAGATATTGCACCAAAAACCAGACATTTGCAGCTAGAATAGTCATTTACCACATTAGCAATGTATAGAGTGGATTTCTGATTAGTTTAAAGTGATCTTCATTGAAAAGAACAGTGCTTTTCTTTCAAACATAAGGACATTTCAAAGTGACCCCAAACTTTTGAACGGTAGTGTAGTGTCCACAGAAATGTCTGAGAGGAACTTTAAGCCCAATTTAAAGAATAAATAAAAATCCAAGCTTGAGCAAGTTGTTTATGTGAAATAAAGAGGCATCCAGGAGGTTGTCTGTTTGCAGCCCACTCCAAACCCCACATCACTCTTTAGAACCTCGTGTATAAGGGCGCGCGCACTGATCCTCTCCCACAGACCCCTCCTCCTACCTTAGCATGTTAGCTACACAGATAGCTTAGCTTAGCTAACACCTCAGTCACAGCCGCTGAGCTCCTCTCTCTCTCACACACACACAGTAATGATAATAAAGTGATAAAAACAAAAGAAACAAACCTACCTTCACGTCACACACAATCCCGGTACTGACCGTGTTGTTGTGTTTAAAACCTGGCCCTAACACTGTCTGCTTATAAAGTACTCCAGTGCTAGTTAGCTACACAGTTAGCCGCTAACTTATAGGCTGCAGTGTTCTGCGTGTTCCACAACCTGTCCCCTGTTCCGTCCCCTATTAATGTCGTCTTACACACACACACACACAGTCAGACGAGAACTGCTTTTTTCCTCCTTTTTTCTTTTTCTTTTTTTAAACAACAGACATCACAACTTCACCTGTTGATTTTCAATATTCTCACAAATGTTTTTGTAGCCTGTTTGAAAATTTCCAACAGCAACAAAATGTTTTCAAACGACACTTCATCAAATTAATTATTTGTGAATTCACATACTTAATAAAACCGAATCTCAAGGGTTTTTTTGGAGGATGTTAGAACCTAACTGTTTATTTCACTGTGAATGATTCCCCCGTCATTTTGTCACTTGGTTTTATGGACCACAATCTCATCTCATCTCATCTCATTATCTGTAGCCGCTTTATCCTGTTCTACAGGGTCGCAGGCAAGCTGGAGCCTATCCCAGCTGACTACGGGCGAAAGGCGGGGTACACCCTGGACAAGTCGCCAGGTCATCACAGGGCTGCCACATAGACACAGACAATCATTCACACTCACATTCACACCTACGGTCAATTTAGAGTCACCAGTTAACCTAACCTGCATGTCTTTGGACTGTGGGGGAAACCGGAGCACCCGGAGGAAACCCACGCGGACACGGGGAGAACATGCAAACTCCGCACAGAAAGGCCCTCGCCGGCCACGGGGCTCGAACCTGGACCTTCCTGCTGTGAGGCGACAGCACTAACCACTACACCACCGTGCAGCCCCATAAAATGACTTTTAGATTTAAATTTCAGTATAAAATCTAACAGAAAACCAACAATAACATCACATTTTGAGACTTTCCTCCATAATCTCATTCTCATCTCATTATCTCTCGCCGCTTTATCCTGTTCTACAGGGTCGCAGGCAAGCTGGAGCCTATCCCAGCTGACTACTGGTGAAAGGCGGGGTACACCCTGGACAAGTCGCCAGGTCATCACAGGGCTGACACATAGACACAGACAACCATTCACACTCACGGTCAATTTAGAGCCACCAGTTAACCTAACCTGCATGTCTTTGGACTGTGGGGGAAACCGGAACACCTGGAGGAAACCCACGTGGACACAGGGAGAACATTTAAACTCCACACAGAAAGGCCCTCGCCGGCCACGGGGCTCGAACCTGGACCTTCTTGGTGTGAGGCGACAGCACTAACCACTACACCACCGTGCCGCCCTTCCTACATAATATCCTTCTGAATATGAATAAAATGTAAAATTTCATGAACGCAGGTCATCTGGAAACAATCGTTTTAATGTTTTGTTTCTGCTGTAGTTAGTGGCACGGTGGTGTAGCGGTTAGCACTATTGCCTCACAGCAAGAAGGTCCTGGGTTAGAGCCCAGCAGCTGGTGAGGGCCTTTCTGTGTGGAGTTTGCGTGGTGTCTGCGTGGGTTTCCTCCACAGTCCAAAGACATGCAGGTTAGGTTAATTGGTGGCTCTAAATTGACTGTACAGGTGAATGGTTGTTTGTCTCTGTGTCAGCCCTGTGATAACCTGGCAACTTGTCCAGGGTGTACCCTGCCTCTCACCCATAGTCAGCGGGGATAGGCTCCAGCTTGCCTGCGACCCTGTAGGAACAGGATAAGTGGCTACCGATAATAGATGACTTTCATGAACGCAGGTCATCTGGAAACAATCGTTTTAATGTTTTGTTTCTGCTGTAGTTAGTGGCACGGTGGTGTAACGGTTAGCACTGTTGCCTCACAGCAAGAAGGTCCTGGGTTCAAGCCCACCGGCTGGTGAGGGCCTTTCTGTGTGGAGTTTGCGTGGTGTCTGTGTGGGTGTCCTCCAAAGACATGCAGGTTAGGTTAATTGGTGGCTCTAAATTTACTGTATGGGTGAATGGTTGTTTGTCTCTGTCATGACCTGGCAACTTATCCAGGGTGTACCCCGCCTCTTGCCCATAGTCAGCGGGGATAGGCTCCAGCTTGCCTGTGACCCTGTAGAACAGGATAAAGCGGCTAGAGATAATGAGATGAGATGAGGTAATCTGGAAACAATTGTTTTAATGTTTTGTTTCTGCTGTAGTTAGTGGAAGGGCGGCACGGTGGTGTAGTGGTTAGCACTGTCGCCTCACAGCAAGAAGGTCCTGGGATCGAGCCCAGTGGCCAGCGAGGGCCTTTCTGTGTGAAGTTTGCATGTTCTCCCCGTGTCTGTGTGGGTTTCCTCCGGGTGCTCCGGTTTCCCCCACAGACATGCAGATGAGGTTAATTGGTGGCTCTAAATTGACCGTAGGTGTGAATGGTTGTTTGTCTCTATGTGTCAGCCCTGCGATGACCTGGCGGCTTGTCCAGGGTGTACCCCGCCTCTCGCCCATAGTCAGCTGGGATAGGCTCCAGCTTGCCTGTGACCCTGTAGAACAGGATAAGCGGCTACAGATAATGGATGCATGGATGGATGTAGTTAGTGGACTTTATAGGGGCTCTAAAGGAAATTGATGTGTATCATAACAAGGAAGCAAACTTTTCAGGGACATGTATCTGGCCACTCTCAGAAAATAAAGTATATTATTGCACCATTAGGGGTACAATGGCTTGTCAATGGGGCAGGACCCTCTCAGGTACTTATTTGTACCCTTTATATACCATTTAGGAACATATATGTACCTGTTTGGCCCTAAAAAGGTACACATGGTTACCTTGAGGTCCAATAATGAGCCCTAAGGGGTACATTAGTGTAGCTTGTACAATGGGGTAGAGAAATGGACTCCTACTGTTCTGACAGTGTAGGACCAGCTGCACACCTGCTCACTCATGCACTTGTTCAGGGCTGTAGTGGTTCAGTGGTCAAAGGTCTGGGTTGCTGATAAAGTCAGGGGTTCAGGCCCCAGCACCACCAAACCTCACTGTTGGGCCCTTAACCCTTTCAACTCCAGCCATGTATCATGGCTGACCCCAACTTCCTAACAAACTGGGATCTGCAAAGAAAAGAGTTCCACTGTAATGTATGTGTGATAAATTAAGGCTTTTGTCTTCTCTTCTTCAGCCATGTGGAAGCAGTACAATGGATACAATCATGCAGATACAGATCTTCAGATAATGTTCACATCAAATGTAAGAATGGGGATAAAGATGATCTCATTTTTTTAATCTCATGGGTTGGTTTTAGTATTTCAGAAACTGCTGATTTTTATTTATTTATTTATTTATTTATTTATTTTTACACATGTTGCAGTCTCTACAATTCACGCAGAATGGTGTGAAAACAAAAAAATATCCGGTGAGCATCAGTTCTGTAGTTAGAAATCCCCTGTTAATGAGAGAGAGCAGAGGAGTTTGACCAGACTGTTATGAGCTGACAAGAAGTCTACTGTAACTCAAATAACCAATGTTTACAATCATGGTGAGTAGAAAATCATCTCAGCCTGAACACGTCAAGCCTGGAGGCAGATGGCCTACAACAGCAGAAGACCACACTGGGTTCCACTCTTTCAGCCAAGAACAGGAATCTGAGGCTATAGTGGGCACAGGATTGCTGAAACTGAACAGTTGAAGATTGGAAAAGACCAGGCAACATTTGTTCAATCTTCAACTGTCCAGTTTGGTGAGCTGTGTCCACTGTAGCCTCAGATTCCAGTTTTAGCTGACAGGACTATAACCCCCATGGTCTTCTGCAGTTGTGCATTTTGAGATGCTTTTCAGCTAACCACGGTTGTAAAGAAAGACTAGTTATTTGAGTTGAGAATTCCCACCGCCTTGAATCAGTCATCATTCTTGTCGGTCCTCTCTCATCATTAACTGAAGCTTTTAACCTGTATCTGCATGATTTTATGCATTGCCCTGCTACTACATGATTGGCTTATTGAATAATTGCATGAATGAGCAGGAGTACAGCTGTTCCCATTAAAGTGGACAGAGTTTAAGCCTTCCTTCAGATAATGCCGTGGTCACAAATGGATCAAAACAGTGAAATAAACATTTTCTATGGGGGTTTGACATTTTATTACTGCAGTGTAAGATCAGATATGTTATAGATGTAATTTATCTAAAAAATCTAATCTACTCTAATCTTATTTATCTAAAGAAATGCTATAATCAAAATTGTTTACCTGCCTTAAAGCCACCTCACTGTGTACCAGTACTGTTACTCTTATTATACAGCAGTAATCTCATCTCATTATCTCTAGCCGCTTTATCCTGTTCTACAGGGTCGCAGGCAAGCTGGAGTCTATCCCAGCTGACTACGGGCGAAAGGCGGGGTACACCCTGGACAAGTCGCCAGGTCATCACAGGGCTGACACATAGACACAGACAACCATTCACACTCACATTCACACCTACGGTCAATTTAGAGTCACCAGTTAACCTAACCTGCATGTCTTTGGACTGTGGGGGAAACCGGAGCACCCGGAGGAAACCCACGCGGACACGGGGAGAACATGCAAACTCCGCACAGAAAGGCCCTCGCTGGCCACGGGGCTCGAACCCAGGACCTTCTTGCTATACAGCAGTAATGTAGAAGATAAAGATTAAAGAAAGCATTCATAAAACAGGGTGGCACAGAGGTGCAGTGGTTAGTACTGTTGCCTCACAGCAAGAGGGTTCCGAGTTTGAACCTTGTGACCAACTGGGGCCTTACTGTGTGGAGTTTGAATGTTCTCCTCACGCCTGCATAGGTTTCCTCCCACCAGTCCAAAGACATGTGGATTAGGTCAACCCATAGGTGTGAATGTGAGTGTGAATGGTTGTTTGTCTCTGTGTTCGCCCTGTAATAGATTGGTGACCTGCCCAGGGTGTACCCCACCTCTTGCCTGGAGTCAGCCGGGATTGGCTCTAGCTTCCCCTGTGACCCTGACAGATAAGTAGTATAGATAATGAATGGATTAATAAAATGCTGTAAAGTGTTTAGACAGTTTGTTTGCTACAGTAAAAACAAACCATAAATATTAGATCTTATTAAGTGGCCTATGACTATAAAAGCCTTTATGAAAAATCCAATTTAGTCTGATCAACTGCCAAAACATAGACTGCAATGGTCAGGCTGGTAGACAGGCTCTCTCTCTCGGTGTATGTGTGTGTGTAAGTAATTGGTGGATATTTGTTTGTGGCTATGTACAGATTGTGTGGTATGGTGTGGTAAATGTTTCCTTTCTACAATATCAGCTGGCAAAGACAGTCTGCTCACCCTATGCTTTGGCAGCTGGTCAGACTAAACTGTATTTTTTTTCCAGATAATTATTGACTGGCAGCAAATTCATTTTTGTGAAATAACTAAATTATGTAAGTTATCACAGAGAGCGTGAATGAATACAAAATGAACGCAGTTCAATAATCAGTTACTACAAAAGTTATTGAGTTATTGGATACTGAACAGGGCGGCACGGTGGTGTAGCGGTTAGCACTGTCGCCTCACAGCAAGAAGGTCCTGGGTTCGAGCCCAGCGGCCAACGACGGCCTTCCTGTGTGGAGTTTGCATGGTCTGCGCGGGTTTCCTCCGGGTACTCTGGTTTCCCCCACAGTCCAAAGACATGCAGGTTAGGTTAATTGGTGGCTCTAAATTGACTGTAGGTGTGAATAGTTGTTTGACTCTGTGATGATCTGGTGACTTATCCAGAGTGTACCCCGCCTCTCACCCATAGTCAGCTGGGATAGGCTCCAGCTTGCCCATGACCCTGTAGAACAGGATAAGTGGCTACAGATAATGGATGGATGGACACTGAACAGCTCTTTTGCTGCCCTCTAGAGGCAAAAAACACAAAAGTAAGCTACATTAGTAAAGATTTTATTTACATACAGCATACCTATTATTTTAAATATTGAATAACGTTTTCAAAGAAGAATCCCAGTGTTCCTAAGTTCACATTTTTTAAACAGATATTGCTTTCTCCACTCTGCATCTCAGATCACTTTGTACTCGCTATACCACAACCCCGATTCCAAAAAAGTTGATACACTGTGTAAAACGTAAATAAAAACAGAATGCAATGATGTGCAAATCCTTTTCAACCTATATTCAATTGAATGCGATACAAAGACAATAAATTTAATGTTCAAACTGATAAACTTTATTGTTCTTTGTAAATATTCACTCATTCTGAATTTGATGTTCCAAAAAAGTTCAGACAGGGGCATATTTACCAGTGGGTTACATCACTTTTTCTTTTAACAACACTCAGTAAGCGTTTGGGAACTAAGGAAACTAATTGTTGAAGTTTTGAATGTGAAATTCTTTGCCATTCTTGCTTGATATATGTCTTTAGTTGCTCAACAGTCCAGGGTCTCTGTTGTCGTACTTTGCACTTCATAATGCACCACGCATTTTCAATAGGAGGCTGGCAAGTCAGTTTAGCACCTGCACTCTTTTACTACGAAGCCACACTGTTGTAACAGGTGCAGAATATGACTTGGCATTGTCTTGCTGGAAGAAGCAGGGACATCCCTGAAAAAGAGATCTGGATGGCAGCACATGTTGCTCCAAAGCCTGTATGTACCTTTCAGCAGTAATGGTGCCTTCACAGATGTGCATGTTACTGTTACCCATGCCATGGGCACTAACACAGCTACATACCATCACAGATACTGGCTTTCGAGCTTTGTGCTGGTAACAATCTTATTTAGGTCACAGCACAACTATTAACTAATTTAGGCCAGAGGACACAACGTACATGATTTCCAGATACAATTTAAAATGTGGGATCATCAAACCACAGCACACTTTTCCACTTTGCGTCAATCCATCTTAGATTAGCTTGAGCTGAGGGAATATGGTGGCGTTTTTGGATGTTGTTGATATTTAACTTTTGCTGTGCGCAGTAGATGCAGTGACGAACTGTGTTTACCGACAACAGTTTTCTAAAGTGTTCCTGAGCTCATGTAGTAATATCCTTTATACAGTCATGTCAGTTTTTAATGCAGTGCTGCCTGAGGGCTCAAAGGTCACAGGCGTTCAATGCTGGTTTTTAGCTTTGCCCCTTACATGCAAACATTCCTCTGGATTTTCTGAATCTTTTGATATTATGGCTTGTTGATGCTGAAATCCCTTGCAATTGTATGTTGAGAAATGTTGTTCTTAAACTGTTGGACTATTTGCCCAGGCAGTTTTTCAGAAAGTGGTGAACCTCACCCCATCCTTGTTTGTGAATGACTGAGCCTTTCTAATTACCAGTCAACCTGTTGATCTGTAGAATGTTCCAACCAAGTGTTTTTTGAGCATTCCACCACTTTCCTAGTCTTTTGTTGCCTCTGTCCCAAATTTTTTGAAATGCATTGCAGGCATCAAATTCAGAATGAGTGTATATTTATAAAAAACATAGTTTGTCAGTTTGAAGGTTAAATGCTTTGTCTTTGTATTGTATTCAGTTGAATATAGGTTGGAAAGGATTTGCAAATCAGTGCATTCTGTTTTTATTTACTTTTTACATGGCACCCAATTTTTTCGGAATCGGGGTTATACATAGGCTTCTACTACTATTTGAGATCTACCCTCGCTTAGTACCTTCTGCCTGAATGTTTCAAAATGAAGCAAAGAATTCTTTACAAAGATTTGCATTTAGCCTCTTAAGATTAAGAACTTACCATATATATTAGAGCAATAGTCTACAATGTAAAATGTGTGCTGTATTCTCAAATCTATTTATATACAGTGGTGCCTGAAAGTTTGTGAACCCTTTAGAATTTTCTATATTTCTATGTAAATATGACCTAAAACAACATCAGATCTTCACACAAGTCTTAAAAGTAGATAAAGAGAACCCAGTTAAACAAATGAGACAAAATATTATACTTGGCCATTTATTTATTGAGGAAAATGATCCAATATTACATATCTGTGAGTGGAAAAAGTATGTGAACCTTTGCTTTCAGTATCTGGTGTGACCCCCTTGTGCAGCAATAACTGCAACTAAACATTTCCGGTAACTGTTGATCAGTCCTGCACACCGGCTTGGAGGAATTTTAGCCCGTTCCTCCATACAGAACAGCTTCAGCTCTGGGATGTTGGTGGGTTTCCTCACATTAACTGCTCGCTTCAGGTCCTTCCACAACATTTCGCCTGGATTAAGGTCAGGACTTTGACTTGGCCATTCCAAAACATTAACTTTATTCTTCTTTAACCATTCTTTGGTAGAATGACTTGTGTGCTTAGGGTCATTGTCTTGCTGCATGACCCACCTTCTCTTGAGTTTCAGTTAATGGACAGATGTCCTGACATTTTACTTTAGAATTTGCTGGTATAATTCAGAATTCATTGTTTCATCAATGATGGCAAGCCCTCCAGGCCCAGATGCAGCAAAACAGGCCCAAACCATGATACTACCACCACCACCATGTTTCACAGATGGGATAAGGGTCTTATGCTAGAATGCAGGGTGTTCCTTTCTCCAAACATAACGCTTCTCATTTAAATCAAAAAGTTCTATTTTGGTCTCATCCATCCACAAAACATTTTTCCAATAGCCTTCTGGCTTGTCCACATGATCTTTAGCAAACTGCAGACGAGCAGCAATGTTCTTTTTGGAGAGCAGTGGCTTTCTCCTTGCAACCCTGCCATGCACACCATTGTTGTTCAGTGTTCTTCTGATGGTGGGCTCATGAACATTAGCCAGTGTGAGAGAGGTCTTCAGTTGCTTAGAAGTTACCCTGGGGTCCTTTATGACCTAGCCGACTATTAGACGCCTTGCTCTTGGAGTGATCTTTGTTGGTCGACCACTCCTGGGGAGGGTAACAATGGTCTTGAATTTCTTCCATTTGTACACAATCTGTCTGACTGTGGATTGGTGGAGTCCAAACTCTTTAGAGATGATTTTGTAACCTTTTCCAGCCTAATGAGCATCAACAATGCTTTTTCTGAGGTCCTCAGAAATCTCCTTTGTTTGTGCCATGATACACTTCCACAAACATGTGTTGTGAAGATCAGACTTTGATAGAGCCCTGTTCTTTAAATAAAACAGGGTGCCCACTCACACCTGATTGTCATCCCATTGATTGAAACACCTTCAAATTAACTGCTAATCCTAGAGGTTCACATACTTTTGCCACTGACAGATATGTAATATTGGATCATTTTCCTCAATAAATAAATGACCAAGTATAATATTTTTGTCTCATTTGTTTAACTGGGTTCTCTTTATCTACTTTTAGGGCTTGTGTGAAAATCTGATGTTGTTTTAGGTCATATTTACGCAGAAATATAGAAATTCTAAAGGGTTCACAAACTTTCAAGCACTACTGTATACATTCACTGGCGATTTTAATAGTAACTTGTTCTTGAGTCTAAGATTCCTGTTCTTGGCTGGCAGTGGAACCCAGTGTGGTCTTCTGTTGTTGCATGCTGAGATGCTTTTCTGCTCACCGCGGTTGTAAAGAGTTGCTATGAGTTGCTATATCCTTCGTGGCAGCTCGAACCAATCTGGCCATTTTCCTCCAATCTCTCTTATCAACAAGGCGTTTCCACCTACAGAACTGTCGCTCACTCAATGTTTTTTTGTTTTTCGCACCATTCTGTGTAAACTCTAGACACTGTTATGTGTGACAACCGCTAGGGGATCAGCAGTTTCTGAAATACTCAAACCAGTCCATCTGGCACCAACACCCATGCCAAAGAGAAAGTCACACTTTGAGATCACAATTTTTCCCATTCTGATGTTTGAAGTGAACACTAACTGAAGCTCTTGATTTGTATCTGCATGATTTTATGCATTGTGCTGCTGTCAAGGGATTGGCTGATTAGAGAACTGCATAAAATGGCAGGTGGATGGGTGTTCCTAATAAAGTGGCCAGTGGGTATTTATGATCATATAAATAGCAATGACATGATTGTGGGTTTTCTGCTTGTATGGGTGTACTGTAACAGCACATAGTGCCAGTGCTGAATATACAAACAGTTCACCAACCAAAAATATCCAGTTTATAGTTGAGCTGTGACTAGAAACTGACACTGGTGAAGGGTGAAGGATTAACACATTTTGAATTTTGAAAAAGATGAGCGACAATCTTTAACCTACCTTGGTCCAGCAAGTCAAATAAATTGGTCAGTAGGCGTGGCCTGTTTAAAAACCCAACAACACTGCTGCACCTGATGCATTCATATTTTGACAAGAGGTTGATTTGATACTGATGGTGCTTTCACTACTTGTTTGATACAGTCTGTTAGCATGACTGCTTCCAGTGCAAGCCTAAAGAAGCAACATTTGGACACCAAAAAAGTCTTGGCATGAGTTAAAAGTAGACGGCCTTTCGATTTCATAAATTTAGTTCCCTTTGAAATTTGGTCATTGTGATATCTGTTTATTTTTGTAATATTTAAAAAAAAAAACCCACCAACAGGCCATTCTGTGGCTGGGAAGTCATTTAATTTAAGGGGATTCCCGAGCAAATAATATGCATGAAATCGCTCGCTTCGCGCAGTCAAGCAGACAGAGGAAGTCCGGTGTGCGCGCATGCGCAGGTTTACCTTTGACCGTGCACTGACCGTTCCATCATTCTGTCACTAAACGAACCGCTGATCACACCGAAGTGCTCGCTGACCGCTGATATTTATTAGTTTGGTCCTGTGTTTCATTTCCTTCGCACCATAACGTCTTTTCTTCTTGTTTTCCATTACTGTAGTCGGTCTTTCATGTTTCATTCGCGTCCTCCGTTTTTCTCTCCTGTTTCAAATTTGTATCCTTGCACAAACGGGGAAAGCCCACCACATGATGCATGATGTAGTATCTTGTATTGCGTCACGGTGAAGCAAGAAAAAATTGCAGAGAATTTAGGGCCACGTGGCCCTAAATTCATTAATTGTTCTATTAAAAAAACCCCGAATACATTCGTAAGTCTGTGATTCAAATTCAGTAGCTTTCGGTCCACTAAACAAAAATAATTGGGTGTCGGGGAAAATTCTTTTTATGACCTACACTTGAAAAATCAGAAAGGCAGTATAGCTTTAAGTAGAAAATTTGTTTAAACATCAGAATGATCCATTCTGATCACTGGGATTCTGGATAAATATCTGATCTGATCAGAATATGAATGAAACGCATAAACAATGCATATACATGTCAGCTTTATTTTAAATAATGTATAGCTTGTATTTACATTTCAACATTTATAATGCTGAAGATAATCACTCTTGATACAGCACTTAATAAATACATTTAATATGTTAAAAGGAACAACAAAAAGATGTTGGGAAAAAAAGTCTAGGATTTCTAAGACTTTAAACTTAGTTTACGTACAGATATGGTGTGTTTTGGAGTCAGGTATTGCTCATCAGCTCATTTCTTTTGTCCTAGTTTCTAATGATTGGTTCTAATATTAGACCCCAAAGCATTAATTGACATGGCTAAAATTTATAAAGGATATTAGTATGTGGGCTGAATTAGGGTGCAGTTCCTCACCTGCACTGTGATAGCTCTCATGAACAATAAAGCTAGTCACAAAACCTGATCCTGGATCAGTCCCATGCTACAAAGAGATGCTTTGTGAATACCAGCATCATGACTCTGGTTGGCAGTGGTCACGATTGGGCTTTGCATGTGTGGACGTCCACCTCTTCGTGGCAGTCCCTGCAGTGGACAGCGCAACACCAGTGGAACTTGCACTCACACTTGGTGGTGCGGCTCACACGGGAAGTGTCATAGCCCCGCCCGCAACACATGACCTCACAGCTGTCGGCTCCGTGTGAAGTCCGGTTGCACACACGCCCGCCTGTACCCACTGACCCTTCAAGAGAAGAGACAGACACATTCAGCACAAACGTGAACAATGTACAGTGTCGTATTTGAACACATAGTGATTCAAAGACTTTTTAAAAGACATTTTTTTATTTTACTGATGTCAATTAAACATGCAGTTCAGGCATACCACTCAAGGCATTTACATTCAACAATTCAACACACCTCATTATATCTTTCTTATCTCAGTAGTTAATACCAGAAGGAGTTTATGTCCAGCTTGCTGGTACAGTTACTTGAGATGTGTAATGCTGGGTTGAATAATTTGCCTGGCAGACGTCTGGCGCTCCTGAAGAAGCAGCAGAGCAGACTGCGCTGGGTAAGAAGATGACCGCTTGGTCCTTCATAAGATGAAGGACTGATGATAGAACCTATCAGCTGCAGCTGCAAGTCTTCATCGCGTGCTCATTTCAACAGCCCTAATCTAGACAACCCCACCCGACGTGGAGACTGGTGCGGCACTGATCGACCGCTGATATCGAAATTGTTAAAGACCTTGTATCAACCCTAGCTTTCATGTGGCATCCTGGGAAAATTCTCAAGGCTTTGTGCATGAGGGCTCTCAGAATGACGGCCCAACATAGCACTAGGAAAACAATCATGGACTATGAACACGTTGATATTAACCTTTACAAACACAACAGGGCATTCAAGCCAGCTGTGTCACGTAACCCTTTGAATTTGGAACTTGGATGATGAATGGATATGTTTTGAAGGTTCATTTAATTGCTAGTCCAGGCCCTGATTTGTCACTGCTGGTGCCTTGCACGTGATTACGAGCAGACAGGCATGTGCTTGGGTAAAGACCCTGCAGCCCCCATCCCCCACGCGACCATCCAAATGGCTGGTATACCAGGACGATTTTGGTTACATCATCACCTGAGGTGCATCTGCTTACTGAATTAAGATGTGAGGCATGCCACAAGATGATTTTAGCATGTGTGGTTATGGTAGGAGCCGGAATTGATTTCACACTTTCAAAGATGAAGAGCCCTAGCGGCTGCGTGTTGGGATTGCCCTCGAACAAACCTCTTCTTCCGAGTCTTTCTCATGCTGATCTGCACTGAGATCAATGTCAACACACTGTGCCATTTCACTTCAGCTGTGGTGTATCAAAACAATCCTGCCAGCATTTGTGCCAGGACACAAATGTCAAGGTGCATATGACTAAGGGTACCGGAATAACGTAGAATTTTCTGCATATCGGTATGTTATTTGATCATGCATTTTATTTATACATGGTCCTCTATACTTTCGGGAAAACATAATTCACAGTTCAGAAGAAGTTCAAAAAGCATGCGCCAAAAGATTTGTCAGAGAGATCATCATGCACCCTGTGGGAAGTTATGAGACATGACCTACGACTCGAAATATTTCTGCCCATTCAGGGGTAGACAGAAGAGAGGTGTGCTGGTGAGGCCAGTAATTTATAGTGGTTGAGAGCAGGGATCATGTTTCAGCTCCTGTGCTGTCCACAGATCTGTGGTAATGTGTCTTAAACACAGTGTTACTTGATAGCCCAGGATCATCTGTAGCCTGACAGGCACCTCCACCCGTCCCGCAGTCTACATAGGCACACCTGGTGTTATTCAGTACACTTCAACACAGTCATACACACAAGCACACGCACACATGAGAGATAGTCTGCTGCCTTGCGGGGACACTCGCCAACTGCATTCAGGTTTCTATTGTGACCACTATGACTGTTGTGAATGTAATAGCCAGCTAAATGGCTTCCATTCTCTGGTTACATTCTCACTGGGTTCAGGAGCAAGACTAATGCTTTACAGATTGCTCGTAGAGGAGCACAGCTGGTGGAGGAATACGCCAGGACTAACAAGGGCGTGTGATACTGGCTGGCAAACCCAAGTTTTTCCTCAATTTCTATCATACTTGTGCGTTCTCTCGCAGATAAAAGAATTCATGAAAGTTATACACAAAATAAACTCTATTAGGTGTGCACTGGCATGAAATATGTACAGTTTGTACGGTACAGTACGGTATACAATGCTCATCAAAGCTCACCAGATTCATGGTCCCATATGCAATAGTCAGGTGAGTCCTCAAAGTAGACCAGATCATTTTTTGTGGGCTTCCTGAACTTCCTGTGTGCGATGGTGAAACCCGTCCCATAGCGGTTCATCACCACCTGGGTGGCGCTGTTGTACTTCTTGCGCAGGTAGTCGCCTGTCTGTCTGAAGTCACCCATGGCTAGCCAGCATGTCCGAATGTTGCAGGACCCACTCACACCGTGGCATTTACATTCCAGAGTCATGAAACGTTTCACTGCCTGGATAATGGGGGAGCGGGAAAATACTTGGATTTAGGTGGTCCATATTATGAGCAAGTCAGTTATCATGGATGATTTTGTAATTGCGTTTTCATTGTGAATGGATGGTCTTAGATTATTGTTTAAAATTGTGAATTTTAAAATTGAGCTGCGACGTTTGAAATTCACAGCTAAGAACAATAATGTAGGGATGTGGAAGTGGTGCTTTATCATCTGTTACAAGCCAGCTGAGAATCTGCACGGGCACATGTTGCTCGCCTGTTTAAAAATATACTGTTGCAACTTTCATGCATATAGGAAGAGGTATGCACAGTTTTTACAGTGACATCCATCCATCCATCCATTGTCCGTAGCCGCTTATCCTTTACAGGGTCGCAGGCAAGCTGGAGCCTATCCCAGCTGACTACGGGCGAAAGGCGGGGTACACCCTGGACAAGTCACCAGGTCATCACAGGGCTGACACATAGAGACACACAACCATTCACACTCACATTCACACCTACGGTCAATTTAGAGTCACCAGTTAACCTAACCTGCATGTCTTTGGACTGTGGGGGAAACCGGAGCACCCGGAGGAAACCCACGCAGACACTGGGAGAACCTGCAAACTCCACACAGAAAGGCCCTCATCGGCCACTGGGCTCAAACCCAGAACCTTCTTGTTGTGAGGCGACAGTGCTAACCACTACACGACCATGCTGCCCTTTACAGCAACAATTCAATTCAATTCATTTTTATTTGTATGGTACTGAAGCATATTGCTGGTGGCACGGTGGTGTAGTGGTTAGCACTGTCGCCTCACAGCAAGAAGGTTCTGGGTTTGAGCCCAGTGGCCAACGGAGGCCTTTCTTGTGTGGAGTTTGCATGTTCTCCCCGTGTCTGTATGGGTTTCCTCCGGGTGCTCCGGTTTCCCCCACAGTCCAAAGACATGCAGGTTAGGTTAATTGGTGGCTCTAAATTGACCGTAGGTGTGAATGTGAGTGTGAATGGTTGTGTGTCTCAATGTATCAGTCCTCTGATGACCTGGCGACTTGTTCAGGGTGTACCCCACCTTTCGCCCGTAGTCAGCTGGGATAGGCTCCAGCTTGTCTGCGACCCTGCACAGGATAAGTGGTCACCAATAATGGATGGATGGATGGATGGATTATGTGAAACATTTCATGTAATAACATCATAATTTGGTATCATGTTATAACAGTTTGAATGAGGTGTACGGAGAATAAACTGGGTAATATGGCTCATTTATCAAGTTCTAAGTTTGCGCACCCTAAGAAGGATTTTAAAATACATGGGGCTGTACAGAAGGAAGAATGAGTCCGACCCACTGGAGGTAGCGTAATTTCTCTTTGATCAGCTGGAGAGGCACAGATGGCTCCATGGTTACAAGCTACCTCCAGTGGGTTGGACTCATTCTTCCTTCTGTCCGGCCCCATGTATTTTAAAATCCTTCTTAGGGTGCGCAAACTTACTACAATATCATCCACTATGTTCAGTAACAGCACAATCTCACCATATCTCAACCCAAGCATGAAACAGAACTTGATTAAATCATGTGAATGAGCCACATTACCCAGTTTATTAAATAAATTTAAATTTCATTGTATGTGAACATGCAGTGACCGTAAAGGGCATTCCGGCATTTATTCTCCGTACACCTCATTCAACCCACAGATTCAAACATGAGTTTAAATTTATCATATTATAATGTGATAAGCTTCATGTTTTAACAATATAAATGATCACACTATAACATGATGCCAAATTATCACGTTATAACTTAAAACATTTCACATAATAACGTGAATATTTCACATAATATTATTAGAACAATAAACTTTTCATGTCATTACGTGATACTGAATTTTTTTCTTTTTTCTGGTATGGCAGCAATATGCTTGTGTAGTATGGCACTTTTAACAAAAGATATTGTCATAAAGCAGTTTTACAGAAATCTGGCTATAGATTTAGGCCCCTAACGAGAAAGTCAGAGATGAAACTGTCAAGAAAAAATCTCCCTGAGGCAACATGAGGAAGAAACCTCAAAATTTTCATCCATCCATCCATCCATCCATCCATCCATCCATTATCCGTAACAGCTTATCCTATGCAGGGTCACAGGCAAGCTGGAGCCTATCCCAGCTGACTAAGGGCGAGAGGCGGGGTACACCCTGGACAAGTCGCCAGGTCATCACAGGGCTGACACATAGACACAGACAACCATTCACACTCACATTCACACCTACGGTCAATTTAGAGTCACCAGTTAACCTAACCTGCATGTCTTTGGACTGTGGGGGAAACCGGAGCACCCGGAGGAAACCCACGCAGACATGGGGAGAACATGCAAACTCCACACAGAAAGGCCCTCGCCGGCCACGGGGCTCGAACCCAGAACCTTCTTGCTGTGAGGCGACAGTGCTAACCACCGTGCCACCACCTCAAAATTTATTTTCTACAATTATATACTGTACTATAAACTGTTAAAACAATATTCAGCATAAGCATATTGTTAATAAGAGCCCTGGAATAAGCACAGGAATTCTTTTATAATCCCATCAGCAGTTCTTCGGAGAGATTATCTAGTGAAGCAAGGGTGAGATCTGAGCATGAACTGTTTTTGGGCGGAAACATGAGAAACTTACTGTTCTATGATTGTCATGAAAAAAAAAATGAAGCAAGCCATGCACAATTACCCTCCTTCCTGCACGATTGTTGTGCAGGTTCATGAGCGCTCGTGCATCCCTCTCCTTCTTCTCCTTGGCATCAACAAACGCCTGGGTGAACTTGATGGCGTGGTCCACGTGGTCACTACAGCCGCCCCAGTCAAAGGGCCCTTTGGCATCATGTGATGAGCCTTTTTTTCCCGGGTCACAGGAGCAAGAGTCCAGTTCGCCCTGACTGCAGGCTCTGGTCAGAGTGTGGACCATGCCTGCTGAGGAGATGGCGTACACAAAGGCAGCCTCACGACTGCCTGAGCATACGCAAGGTTGAAATATGAAAAACCGAAATGCAGGTAAGCATGTACAAGAAGTCGGCACAAAAAATGCCGAAAGCTTCGGCACATTCAATCAACTGACACATTTTGGCAGAGAAGCTTCACACTGTGAAGTACTCTTGCTATTGGTTTGCCTTCAAACCTGACGTAATTTTTTCCCCTGTTTTAGGATCAAAGACTCCCTAAAGCCGTATGATCAGGCTGTGGATCATGAGTGAGAGTGATCTTTGCGTGGATGTGCAAGTACAGTGGTGCTTGAAAGTTTGCGAACCCTTTAGAATTTTCTATATTTCTGCATAAATATGACCTAAAACATCATCAGATTTTCACACAAGTCCTAAAAGTAGATAAAGAGAACCCAGTTAAACAAATGAGACAAAAATATTATACTGGGTCATTTATTTATTGAGGAAAATGATCCAATATTGCATATCTGTGAGTGGCAAAAGTATGTGAACCTTTGCTTTCAGTATCTGGTGTGACCCCCTTGTGCAGCAATAACTGCAACTAAACGTTTCCGGTAACTGTTGATCAGTCCTGCACACTGGCTGGGAGGAATTTTAGCCTGTTCCTCCATACAGAACAGCTTCAACTCTGGGATGTTGGTGGGTTTCCTCACATGAACTGCTCGCTTCAGGTCCTTCCACAACATTTCCATTGGATTAAGGTCAGGACTTTGGCTTGGCCATTCCAAAACATTAACTTTATTCTTCTTTAACCATTCTTTGGTAGAATGACTTGTGTGCTTAGGGTCGTTGTCTTGGAGCATGACCCACCTTCTCTTGAGATTCAGTTCATGGACAGATGTCCTGACATTTTCCTTTAGAATTCACTGGTATAATTCAGAATTCATTGTTCCATCAATGATGGCAAGCCGTCTTGGCCCAGATGCAGCAAAACAGGCCCAAACCATGATACTACCACCACCATGCTTTACAGATGGGATAAGGTTCTTATGCTGGAATGCAGTGTTTTCCTTTCTCCAAACATAACGATTCTCATTTAAACCAAAAAGTTCTATTTTGGTCTCATCCGTCCACAAAACATTTTTCCAATAGCCTTCTGGCTTGTCCACGTGATCTTTAGCAAACTGCAGATGAGCAGCAATGTTCTTTTTGGAGAGCAGTGACTTTCTCCTTGCAACCCTGCCATGCACATCATTGTTGTTCAGTGTTCTCCTGATGGTGGACTCATGAACATTAGCATTAGCCAATGTGAGAGAGGCCTTCAGTTGCTTAGAAGTTACCCTGGGGTCCTGTGTGACCTAGCCAACCATTACACTCCTTGCTTTTGGAGTGATCTTTGTTGGTCAACCTCTCCTGGGGAGGGTAACAATGATCTTGAATTTCCTCCATTTGTACACAATCTGTCTGACTGTGGATTGGTGGAGTCCAAACTCTTTAGAGATGGGTTTGAAACCTTTTCCAGACTGATGAGCATCAACAATGCTTTTTCTGAGGTCCTCAGAAATCTCCTTTGTTTGTGCCATGATACACTTCCACAAACATGTGTTGTGAAGATCAGACTTTGATAGATCTCTGTTCTTTAAATAAAACAGGGTGCCCACTCACACCTGATTGTCATCCCATTGATTGAAAACACCTGACTCTAATTTCACCTTCAAATTAACTGCTAAACCTAGAGGTTCACATACTTTTGCCACTCACAGATATGTAATATTGGATCATTTTCCTCAATAAATAAATGACCAAGTATAATATTTTTGTCTCATTTGTTTAACTGGGTTCTCTTTATCTACTTTTAGGACTTGTGTGAAAATCTGATGATGTTTTAGGTCATATTTATACAGAAATATAGAAAATTCTAAAGGGTTCACAAACTTTCAAGCACCACTGTATATAAGTAACATTAATGTTTTGTGAGTGTGTGTGTGTGTGTGTGTGTGTGTGTGTGTGTGTGTGTGTGAGAGAGAGAGAGAGAGAGAGTAATAACAAAAGCAACTAATTCAGGAGAAGACCAGAGCAATAGGAGCAGGGGTTATGAGCGTTAGCTTTTCAGTTGAGAGCTTTGTCAGTATAAGGGAAGATCTGTGCCACCAAATCCCTGCAATTGTCCTAAATTAGTGCACTGACATTGACATTAAGTAGATTCTCGCAGCGCCACTGAGAAACCTTCCCTCTATAATGCCTTATGATGGGTCTGTGGCCTTCCTGGGAGGTCTGAATACCAAAGGGAATTATTAAAGACAGAGATTTAACTTAACTTTTATAAGTAGACCAGCTGAAAGGTCCTGGGAGACCGGTTTTGAGTGTCTATGTGGAATGGATGCTCCCGTTAATATGGTTTTACAACAGGAAGCGACAGAAAGTACTACTTAAACCTTGTCATGCACTGGAATTTTTTTTAAACACATTTTTAACAAGCTGCAGAGAAACTCACGAAATAAAACCACACACGTTTATTTATGCATACATGCTTCGCTAAGCACACTACTTTCTTAAAAGGATGATTTATATCAACTATCTGTTTTCAGAAGCAGAAGACTGATTAACTAAGGCGTGCCCCACTGAGCAAACAAAAGAAATTTAATCTGCTGTATCAGGTATGAGGTTTCTGTAACAGAGCCATGACATGATTATGGTTGAGGATTTTCACTGTGGATGCAGAGTCAGTGCAGTCCCAGTGGTATTATTTAGATCAGTGGTTTACTCTCTCTCTCTCTCTCTCTCTCAGAAAAAAAAAAGACTATCGTGTTAGGCTACATTGCAGAGATCAACTGGAGCATTATCATCCAGGGGTAAAAAGCAGTCCTTTTAAATAACATAAAGACACAGTATGGCTAAATCAGTTGTTTTGTGACATTCAGACACACAGAATATTTCTAAAATAGCTGAACGGGTTAAAGGGGAACCGAAGTCATTTTTAAACTTGCTTTATTTCTTCATTAGCGTGTTATTCAATTACATTTTCAGTTTTATTAACCTTATATCGTGACTCGTATTGGCATATTATATTTCACTTATCGGCCTTTTCGGTTTTTAGCCATGTTGAATGTAGTTCGTTTGGTCCACGGCAGGCGTCGCTTATCCGCGCGATCTTCACGAGACTTGGACGAGACTTCAAACGTGAAGTGTCAGTGCTGCCATTTTGAAAACTGTTTACACAGTGGCCAGATCGCCATATCATTCCGATTTAGATTAATTTTGAGATTCGACAGCTTCATCAGTGATGGAGATTATTCCATACGACTTCGAACCAACGTGGAGTAGAGAAGAGTTGGAAAGACGACAGGATCAGGACTTGGTGGGTTTTCAAAATAATAAATACATATTATACTGAGCACATTTCCCACATAATCGTCACTAAGGTTTCGGACAGCACTCCAAAATGGCGTCCCCACTATATAGCGCCCTGTATAGTGAGTAGGGAGTGACACAGGGAAAACTTCCGGCTTGATTACGTCAGCATTCGAAGGAGGGCACGCGCGTCTTTTGACAACGTTGGCAGATGTCGGTCACTTTGATTTCCGCTGTACGTTTTATTTCCGTCCTACGAAGTCTCGCACAGGTCTCTCTCAGCGAATCTCGTTTACGGCCATTGCTTTGACATACGGACTGATATATTCCATAGCGTATTTCAAACACTCATAACTTACTATAGCAGTGACAAAATAGCTGTCAGAAATGTACTCCTACATTTTATAAAATGAGAGAAATAGAATTTTGATGATAAAAAATTTGCCTTTGTCCACTTCTACACCGAGCTTGCTTATTTTAAAATAATGTTTGTCCTGTTAAACAAATATGGCTATATTAAAATTTTATTTCATTTTATTTTCAGTGCAGTTGAATTCTATTTTTAAAAAGCCTAAAACATAGCTGACACACCTTAATTATTACTGTATAATGTATTTCCCCCATGTGTGTGTGTTTTTAAAAAAACTAGAATTACTTTGAAATCATATGAGCAGATCGCATAATAGCTTACATACATCAACTCCAAAGAAAAAGAGTATGGGGAGAAGACATCATAATACAGAAACACATTCAATATCCTACATAGGGTATCAAAAAAAAAAAAATCAATGATCATACACAATGTTTTAAAAAATTATTAGCTTAATTACATTTCATAACATTATCAGGTAGAAGAGATCTCTTAGAAGTTGTTTTGTTGTAATTGATATCATAATGAAACAACCTTAAAGGGAGCCGTGAAGCAGCTTCAGCCCTAAATGGACAATAAATAAACTAAGATTAGGTTTGGAGGAACTTATCTTGGCTTTATGCAAGTGAAATTCCTCCAACCGAGATATTAAGTCTAATGGAATCATCAAGAGATGAAAAACTTGAGGAAAACTCATCAAGATAAAATAATATTTGGAAAGTTTGAAAAATCAGTGATGCTTCTTTACGGAAATCTGCTGCGTGAACACAAGGAAAGCACACAGTAGTTTTTCTGGTTCCAGTTCACGTGCATATCGAATTTTTGAAGTTAATGCATAAGTAAAGCTTGAGAAGAATCCTGAGATTGGTTTCCTTCTGTGCATTACTAGTCACAAAATGTGCATGAATTGTCTGGCAGAGTTGATACATAGGTAGCTGAGGAAAATGTCATTTCTTTTTGGGAATGTTATTGGAAAACAGCTCTGATTTGATTCCACTGTAGATGCTCAAACAATTCTGTGTGAATTCGTTGTCAGAGCGTGTTGATGGATTGGCTATGGATTTATGAGCCTCAGGTCAAAGTTGCAAAGTTCATTTTAAATTAGGCTACTAGTTTTTTTTTTTTAATGAGCGAAGACATTAGTGGCATTGAGTTAGTAACACAATGCCTAATAATGGCTGATAATATTACTGATAAGCAAGGACCTAATAAAGACTTTACACTTGACTGAATGGAGGATTTGTATGTTTAAACAGATGTAGTCTAATCCAGAGCAGGACTGATTGGAGGGTCGGGGGTTCAAGCTCCTGCACCACCAAGCTGCCACTGCTGGGCCCTTGGGCAAGGCCCTTAACCTTATCTGCTCAACCTCCCCACATGGAGCACACGAAGAAGAAGAAGAATGCAAATGTCTGAGCTACACACAGCATACACTCTCCGAAAATAAAGTACACTACTGTTCCTGTAGGGGTACAATGGCTTGTCACTAGGTTAATACCCTCTAAAGTACTTATTTGTACTCTTTATATACTGGTTAGGAACATATACATACCTTTTTGGCCCTAAAAAGGTACACATGAGGTCTAGAAATGAGCCCTAGGGGGTACATTAGTGTAGCTTGTACCTTGGGAGACAGATGGACTCCCACTGTACCCCATTTCTAACAGTGTAGTATGTGTGTGTGTACTCACTGCGGTGCAGGAGTTTCCCGAACACGCTATGGTCTCTGGCCACAGTGTTGCAGTTCCAGCGGTGATGGCGGAACTGGTGCTGACACTCACTGATCCACTCGCTCACTCCATCACTGATTGCCTGCATGATCCCGGGATGCTGCCTGCACATCTGCCGCTGCTTACTCACCAGACCCGGGATGTTGTCGCACATCACCTGCGAGCCCAGCGTGCCCATGTACCTGCGAGCAAAATTATCCGTTCATATATCGTCCTAAATGCAACACAAGCAGGCTACCAAACTGTCCGAGTCTACAGTACTGTGCAAAATTCTTGGGCACATGTAAAGAAATGCTGTCGACCAAAAATGGCTTAAAACGTAATGAAATCAAATGAAAAGTTTCAACATTAAACAAACACTGTAAACAGCAGTAAGCCATAATAAATGAAAGAGCCAATATTTGGTGTGAGACGACCCTTTGCTTAAAAAAAACCCAAAAAACCCACAAAAAATAGTAGTCTCAGGTACAATGAGTGCAGTTTGATAAGGAACTGAGTTGTAGGTTTTATTGAGCATCTTACAGAACCAGCCACAGTTCTTCTGGACACTTTGTCACAACTGCTGCTTAACTTTGCACCAAAACCCAGCAACCTTCATCATGTTTTCTTTTTTAATCCGAAAAGTGCTCTCTTGTGTAATATGCTGCTCAGATACAAACACTTTTTTCTGTAACATTTAATTTTGTGCTGGAAAATGAACGTTCGGACTCTAAAATGTTTTGACTCGATCATAAAATAGAAATTATAGCAAAATTTGCATGAAAAAAATAGTCTGACTAAGACTTGTACAGTACTGTATATTTTAGTTAATAAGTCTTGAAATAGGTGCTCTTATATTGATAAATGTTAACAACACACACAAAAAATGGTAACATTCTACTCTATAGACTGTTTAGAGGAATATGAAAATGCATTGCTGGAAAACATGATCACGGTCCAGGTATCTAGGACCTTAAATCTTTTTTTTTTTTTCCAAGGTTCAGACTTGCAGCTGAAAGACAGCTAGGCTATAGTAAAGATAAAAGTAGCACCCCAGACACAAAGAAAAGTGCAGTTTAGTATCCAGTTTTGCATGCAAAGAACAAAGTGTACATGGTAAGAGTAAATAATGTGCTCCTCTTCCTGAGATACTCACCACCAGGATGAGTCGACCCTTGATGTGAACCAGCAGGTTGCCACAGACAGATATAAACATATTCCACTTGGCAGAAAGTTCATATTACTAACTCCAGATTGGTGTGCTCATTCGTTCACACGCTCGTTTTCAATGGAACAAAAAAAAAAGATGAAGAAGGAGAGGTGATGGCTGGGAAGTGCGCTGGAGCCACGCACTGCTTAGTTGTCCTTCATCCACAAACCATCCTGGAATCAGACATGTCCCATTCAGGTTGCTGACGGTCCGCTATCAGGTCTGAGATTGCTTATAGAAGGGGTGGGAGCAGTGTGCTGTCTGGTATGAAGGGCAGGAATGAGATGGCTGAGTGGAAGCGGTTTATCTGTTCAGGCGGGTTTTACTTACACACACACACACACACACACACCAGCTCCAACTCGAAATGTGTAGAATGCAGTCTAACAGGGTTATAACTGACCAGATTTTTTTTTCTTCAGTGAGATGTGAACTGCTGGAGAACTGATGAGTACAGAGCCCCTAAAGTCCCAAAAGGTGATTTTTTTAAAATCCTGTGCACAAATCATCTATTGTGGACAAGATAATTATCTTGTCTTTTAAATAACTTGCGCACATGAGATAATATACTCATCTCATCTCATTATCTCTAGCCGCTTTATCCTTCTACAGGGTCGCAGGCAAGCTGGAGCCTATCCCAGCTGACTACGGGTGAAAGGTGGGGTACACCCTGGACAAGTCGCCAGGTCATCACAGGGCTGACACATAGACACAGACAACCATTCACACTCACATTCACACCTACGGTCAATTTAGAGTCACCAGTTAACCTAACCTGCATGTCTTTGGACTGTGGGGGAAACCGGAGCACCCGGAGGAAACCCACGCGGACACGGGGAGAACATGCAAACTCCACACAGAAAGGCCCTCGCCGGCCACGGGGCTCGAACCCGGACCTTGCTGTGAGGCGACAGCGCTAACCACTACACTACCGTGCCGCCAGATAATATACTGTAATAAATAAATAAATAAATTTACATTTTAGGAATTTCAGGGTTCCATAGATGACGATGATCATTAGCCCTTATATGTCCTCATTACTCCACAATTTTAAATGAAGATTTGTGTCTTTCTTGGTGATGTGCTCCAGGGTTGTTTCAGCAGGAAGAAAATACTGCATTAATAAATTAAATGAATTATAAAGCCAAATTATAAGTAACACTTTACCAACATCCATAACAAGAATATGTATCCAAAGGAATAAAGTTCTTTACTTGTCCATGAAAAAGCATACAGAAAGCTTTCATGTTGTTATACACCCCAAATTAGCCAGAAAGACTGTTTTATTGAGGTGGCGGGGATATAACTTACAAAACGAAAAGCTTAGTCACCTACCGAATCAGCCGCATTTTCAGCATAAAGCCAGTCATCATAATATACCATTCATAAGTTTCAACACTGAACAAAACCTCCGTTTCCAAGCAAGATGAGATAAAAGAAAGGGAAAACACTGATGGGAACAAAACTGAAAAATTCTCAGAGAGGCACTCTGAAGTGTGTTGCTTGTGACAGCTGGAGCAGTAATCCTGCTCTAAGCACAGCCACTATGAGCTGGTGTGGGAACTGAGCAAAGGAGATAGGAGGTGTAATCTGTGGGATCCTTCTCAAGGGCAGCATTACAAGGTAAATGGTCAGTCACAATCATTCATCAGGTTTTTGGGTTTGTTTGTTTTTTGAAAGTCACCAAAGGGATTTTCACACTTGGCTAAAACATTCTGCGCACACGGCACTGGAGCTTAAATATGTAAACAGCCAAGTGTCCTATATTCATTGCGTGCATATATATATAAATATATATACAACCCCAATTCCAGAAAAGTTGGGACAAAGTACAAATTGTAAATAAAAACGGAATGCAATGATGTGGAAGTTTCAAAATTCCATATTTTATTCAGAATAGAACATAGATGACATATCAAATGTTTAAACTGAGAAAATGTATCATTTAAAGAGAAAAATTAGGTGATTTTAAATTTCATGACAACAACACATCTCAAAAAAGTTGGGACAAGGCCATGTTTACCACTGTGAGACATCCCCTTTTCTCTTTACAACAGTCTGTAAACGTCTGGGGACTGAGGAGACAAGTTGCTCAAGTTTAGGGATAGGAATGTTAACCCATTCTTGTCTAATGTAGGATTCTAGTTGCTCAACTGTCTTAGGTCTTTTTTTGTCGTATCTTCCGTTTTATGATGCGCCAAATGTTTTCTATGGGTGAAAGATCTGGACTGCAGGCTGGCCAGTTCAGTACCCGGACCCTTCTTCTACGCAGCCATGATGCTGTAATTGATGCAGTATGTGGTTTGGCATTGTCATGTTGGAAAATGCAAGGTCTTCCCTGAAAGAGATGTCGTCTGGATGGGAGCATATGTTGCTCTAGAACCTGGATATACCTTTCAGCATTGATGGTGTCTTTCCAGATGTGTGAGCTGCCCATGCCACACGCACTAATGCAACCCCATACCGTCAGAGATGCAGGCTTCTGAACTGAGCGCTGATAACAACTTGGGTCGTCCTTCTCCTCTTTAGTCCAAATGACACGGCGTCCCTGATTTCCATAAAGAACTTCAAATTTTGATTCGTCTGACCACAGAACAGTTTTCCACTTTTCCACAGTCCATTTTAAATGAGCCTTGGCCCAGAGAAGACGTCTGCGCTTCTGGATCATGTTTAGATACGGCCTCTTCTTTGAACTATAGAGTTTTAGCTGGCAACGGCGGATGGCACGGTGAATTGTGTTCACAGATAATGTTCTCTGGAAATATTCCTGAGCCCATTTTGTGATTTCCAATACAGAAGCATGCCTGTATGTGATGCAGTGCCGTCTAAGGGCCCGAAGATCACGGGCACCCAGTATGGTTTTCTGGCCTTGACCCTTACGCACAGAGATTCTTCCAGATTCTCTGAATCTTTTGATGATATTATGCACTGTAGATGATATGTTCAAATTCTTTGCAATTTTACACTGTCGAACTCCTTTCTGATATTGCTCCACTATTTGTTGGTGCAGAATTAGGGGGATTGGTGATTCTCTTCCCATCTTTACTTCTGAGAGCCGTTGCCACTCCAAGATGCTCTTTTTATACCCAGTAATGTTAATGACCTATTGCGTTGCAATTTGGTCCTCCAGCTGTTCCTTTTTTGTACCTTTAACTTTTCCAGCCTCTTATTGCCCCTGTCCCAACTTTTTTGAGATGTGTTGCTGGCATTAAATTTCAAAATCTCTCACTTTCAACATTTGATATGTTGTCTATGTTCTATTGTGAATACAATATCAGTTTTTGAGATTTGTAAATTATTGTATTCCGTTTTTATTTACAATTTGTACTTTATCCCAACTTTTTTGGAATCGGGGTTGTATATATATATATATATATATATACACACACACACACACACACCAGTCAGTCTGTTTCCCAGAACTACAGCAAAATGAATTACAATCTGTTTACATTCCTCAGTATTTATCATTCCATTGTTTTTAACAGGACTCCCATATCTCTGACAGGAATTCACCCCTAGACAATGCCAGAACACTCACTGTGAATTTCAGACAGACTTTACTTGGGGCGGCACGGTGGTGTAGTGGTTAGCGCTGTTGCCTCACAGCAAGAAGGTCCGGGTTCGAGCCCTGTGGCCGGCGAGGGCCTTTCTGTGTGGAGTTTGCATGTTCTCCCCATGTCCGCGTGGGTTTCCTCCGGGTGCTCCGGTTTCCCCCACAGTCCAAAGACATGCAGGTTAGGTTAACTGGTGACTCTAAATTGACCGTAGGTGTGAGTGTGAGTGTGAATGGTTGTCTGTGTCTATGTGTCAGCCCTGTGATGACCTGGCGACTTGTCCAGGGTGTACCCCGCCTTTCGCCCGTAGTCAGCTGGGATAGGCTCCAGCTTGCCTGCGACCTTGTAGAACAGGATAAAGCGGCTAGAGATAGTGAAATGAGACAATGCCAGAACACTCACTGTGAATTTCAGACAGACTTTACTTGGGGCGGCACGGTGGTGTAGTGGTTATCACTGTTGCCTCACAGCAAGAAGGCTCTGGATTCGCGTCAACAGAGGCCTTTCTGTGTGGAGTTTGCATGTTCTTCCCGTGTCTGCATATCTCCCTGGTTTTGCCCCCAGTCCAAAGACATGCAGTTAGGTTAACATGGCCTGAGGTTGGGCTGAAATGCCATTGAGCAAGAACCTAACTCCCAAATGCTCCCTGGGCACTGTAGCGTAGCTGCCCAGTGTTCTGGGTATGTGTGTTCACTGCTTCAGATAGGTTAAATGCAGAGGTAAAATTTCACTGTGTGCTTAAGTCTGTGCTTGAATGTACATGAGACGAATAAAGGCTTCTTGGCAGCTCTTCTTCTGACCAAAAGAAAAGGAAATATGTATTCTAATAAGCTATAGGAATTTATCTGTAAAACCTTTAGAAATGGCCACATCAAACCAGGGATATAGGGCAACTGACAAACAGAACTGGTCTCGAATCATACTTCCTGAAATTGACCATACTGATCGAAATTCCCTCAAACCTGCATATTTTAGTGTTATCTCTACTCCCAACATACCTAATTCAACTAATCAGTTGAATGACACATATGATTGGGCTTTATTACATACAGTGGTGCTTGAAAGTTTGTGAACCCTTTAGAATTGTCTATATTTCTGCATAAATATGACCTAAAACATCATCAGATTTTCACACAAGTCCTAAAAGTAGATAACGAGAACCCAGTTAAATGAGACAAAAATATTATACTTGGTCATTTATTTATTGAGGAAAATGATCCAATATTACATATCTGTGAGTGGCAAAAGTATGTGAATTGCTAGGATTAGCAGTTAATTTGAAGGTGAAATTAGAGTCAGGTGTTTTCAATCAATGGGATGACAATCAGGTGTGAGTGGGCACCCTGTTTTATTTAAAGAACAGGGATCTATCAAAGTCTGATCTTCACAACACATGCTTGTGGAAGTGTATCATGGCATGAACAAAGGAGATTTCTGAGGACCTCAGAAAAAGTGTTGCTGATGCTCATCAGGCTGGAAAAGGTTACAAAACCATCTCTAAAGAGTTTGGACTCCACCAATCCACAGTCAGACAGATTGTGAACAAATGGAGGAAATTCACGACCATCGTTACCCTCCCCAGGAGTGGCCGACCAACAAAGATCACTCCAAGAGCAAAGCGTGTAATAGTCGGCGAGGTCACAAAGGACCCCAGGGTAACTTCTAAGCAACTGAAGGCCTCTCTCACATTGGCTAATGTTAATGTTCATGAGTCCACCATCAGGAGAACACTGAACAACAATGGTGTGCATGGCAGGGTTGCAAGGAGAAAACCACTGCTCTCCAAAAAGAACACTGCTGCTTGTCTGCAGTTTGCTAAAGATCATGTGGACAAGCCAGAAGGCTATTGGAAAAATGTTTTGTGGACGGATGAGACCAAAATAGAACTTTTTGGTTTAAATGAGAATCATTATGTTTGGAGAAAGGAAAACACTGCATTCCGGCAAAGGAACCTTATCCCAGCTGTGAAACATGGTGGTGGTAGTATCATGGTTTGGGCCTGTTTTGCTGCATCTGGGCCAGGACAGCTTGCCATCATTGATGGAACAATGAATTCTGAATTATACCAGCAAATTCTAAAGGAAAATGTCAGGACATCTGTCCATGAACTGAATCTCAAGAGAAGGTGGGTCATGCAGCAAGACAATGGCGCTAAGCACACAAGTCGTTCTACCAAAGAATGGTTAAAGAAGAATAAAGTTAATATTTTGGAAAAGCTAAGTCAAAGTTCTGACCTTAATCCAATCAAAATGTTGTGGAAGGACCTGAAGCTAGCAGTTCATGTGAGGAAACCCACCAACATCCCAGAGTTGAAGCTGTTCTGTACGGAGGTACGGGCTAAAATTCCTCTAAGTCGGTGTGCAGGACTGATCAACAGTTACCGGAAATGTTTAGTTGCAGTTATTGCTGCACAAGGGGGTCACACCAGATACTGAAAGCAAAGGTTCACATACTTTTGCCACTCACAGATATGTAATATTGGATCATTTCCCTCAGTAAATAAATGACCAAGTATAATATTTTTGTCTCATTTGTTTAACTGGGTTCTCTTTATCTACTCTTAGGACTTGTGTGAAAATCTGATGTTGTTTTAGGTCATATTTATGCAGAAATATAGAAAATTCTAAAGGGTTCACAAACTTTCAAGCACCACTGTATATTCTCAAGGTGTTCAGGTAGTGCTAATGTAAGCTGAATTAGTATATTAGTTTTTATTATGTGTGTGTGGTGAAACAGGACATAATTCACACCACCAATAACTCAGGCAAGCCAACCAACACCGTCACTGCACAATACACTGCCTTTGTGGTAGTCTTTAAGCTAAAGCAAGGTAGTGGGGCTAATTGTCTGGCATCGTAACTCCATCCAGACTTATAGATTGTTGAAGCATTACTGTACTGGTAATGACTGAGAACAAGTGTACAGAAAGGCTAATGGCAGTCCATGAGAAAAGCTATACAGGGGGCTGCAAAAGTAGGTATACAGTAATGAAAAACAAAACGTTTGCACAAAACGTTATTTTATTAATTATACAAACATCTCATTATCTCTAGCCGCTTTATCCTGTTCTACAGGGTTGCAGGCAAGCTGGAGCCTATCCCAGCTGACTACGGGTGAAAGGCGGGGTACACCCTGGACAAGTCGCCAGGTCATCACAGGGCTGACACATAGACACAGACAACCATTCACACCTACGGTCAATTTAGAGTCACCAGTTAACCCAACCTGCATGTCTTTGGACTGTGGGGGAAACCGGAGCACCCGGAGGAAACCCATGCGGACACGGGGAGAACATGCAAACTCCACACAGAAAGGCCCTCGCCGGCCACGGGGCTCGAACCCGGACCTTCTTGCTGTGAGGCGACAGCGCTAACCACTACACCACTGTGCCGCCATTATACAAGCATATCAATAATAAACATATTCATCCCTCAAATGTTCAAACTATTTGCCCCTGGCATTCACACACTCCACTTTGTGCCAGAGTGTGCATGTGGACACCATGCACACTCTGGCACAAAGGTGTTTATCAGCATCAATTTCCTGGCAAGCCTCCCATATGAACTGAATCATGGCATCAACAGAACGTGGCTTGCATGCAAAAACCTTATCTTTTAATGAATTCTAGTATTAAATAAAACCTAGCACCACTATTAGAATACTGGTAATACTGGAATAATCCTTACTGTATACCTACTTTTGCAGCCCCCTGTATATTGAAGCTAGACACAAGCTACACAGACATTTTAAAACAACAATGCTGATGATGGGACAGGAATGCACTGCACTGTGAAGATGCTCCTCTCTTCAAAACTTAGTCATGTTTTTACACATGAGGAGTTTGGTAAATTTCTTACGAGCTTCAGCATCCTTGCTGGCTCTACCCGAGAGCTCTAGAAGTATAAATACATTTCCATCATAGGTAATTTATTTTAAAATAAAGCCAAAAATTTACCTTTAGATAGAAGTGGAAATAAGTAAAGGGAGGGAGAGGTGTGTGAAAATGAACGGAAAAATGGTTTGGAGAAATCAAACATGTTTTTAGTTAACAAATAAAAGGCATTTCAGCACCATAGACAGCAGCTTGTATATGCATTCTCTGCTACATCCCAGAAAACAAACATACAAAAACATGGTTTAATAATGACCATTACATCCACAAGGCAGTCAAAATAAAGTTTATGAACGCAAGGACATATTTGAGTCAACTTATGATTGCAACATTAAGTGGAAAGAATTTTAACGAGGTGGCGCAAAATGGTTATTCAGAACGAAAAGCCTGTGATCGCCTTGATCAACTCAACTGCATAGTCAACATAAAGCAAGCCATCATAATCTATCATTCACAACTCTGAGGAAAAACTATTTACAAGCAGGTAACAATAAGAGATAATAAAAGTAATAATGGAAAGGCAAAACACTGATGGCAACAAAACAGAAAAAAGAGAATAATTCTCAGATGTAGGTTTTGAAGTGTCTTGCTTGAGACAACAGCAGTAGCAATCCTGCTCCAAGCACAGCCACTGCAAGCTTCTTTATAACTCGTCTCCTCCTGCTGGTGTGGGAACGAGGCAAAGGAGGATTGAAGGTGTAATCACTGGGATCCATCTAAAGGAGAGCATCACAAAGTTAAAATGGGCAGTCACAATCATTGGTCTAATGTTTTCGTCAATATTCATTCGATGAAATGTTTTCTGAAATCTTGTCATGTTTAAAGGTGAACTAAAGGCAATTTTTTTTATTACCAAAATTCTCTCTCATTTTATTAAACATAGGAATGCATTTTTGATAGCCATTTTGTCACTGCTATAGCAAGTTGAGTGTTTGAAATAAAATATCAGTCCATATGTCAAAGCGATGGCCGTAAACGAGATTCGCTGAGACGTGTGTGAGACTTCATAGGACGGAAGTAAAACGTGCAGCGGAAATCAAAGCGACCAACATCCGCCAATGTTGTCAAAAGACGCACGCGCCCTCCTTCGAATGCTGACGTAATCAAGCCGGAAGTTTTGTTTTGATAGCGATCAGGAAAGTTTGAAAAAAGTAGGCAGTAATAGTCATTTAAACTCGTTTTTGTGCAGTATTTTGTTTGGAAAACAGTTTTCAAAATGACGGCACTGACACCTGGCTGACACTTCACGGTTCGAAGTCTCACACAAGTCTCGTGAAGATCGCACGGATAAAGGTGACGCCTGCCGCGGACCAAACGAACTAAATTCAACATGGCTAAAAACCGAATAGGCCGATAAGTATCATATTTAATTGCAATTAGTTGCCAAGACGAGTCACGATATACGGTTACTAAAACTGAAAACGTAATTGAATAACACGTTAAGAAATAAAGCAAGTTTAAAAATGACTTCAGTTCTCCTTTAACAGAATGTGTCGCTCAGTGCAAATGACAATGGACTTGAAAATGAGCTTAAATACATAAACAGCATGTCCTATGCAATGCATCTGGGTTACAGGTGTAATGCTGACAGCAAGGTTTTTACCAGCCAGCCCTTTTTTCTGTTTTCCAAATGTATAGCATAATGAATTGTAATCTGTTTATATCCTTCAGTATTCATCATTCCATTGCTTCTGACAAGATCCCATACAGCACTGACTGGAATGCACCCCAGACAATGCCAGAACAGAACAGACGCACAATATACTTCTCATCAGCTCTTCTTTTGTCTTATTCGTGACAATCGGAATTAAGAAACTGAAATGTGGACTCCTGAATCATTGGACCTTCATCCCCCAGTTGCTGCACCAAGCTTTATAGTATTTAGCATACTGGCATCTCTGCTGATTTGCTGTTCTTATTCATAAGTCATCCTACGAGATAACCTTCCAGATGCAGGTTTTTTTGTCTTCCATTGCATTTTTCTCTCCTGTATCTTTTCTTCTCCCAGTTTGGTCATTGTTATTTCCCACCCACTGGCCAACTCTCCCAGATCACACAACAGCTAAAAGTCAGGCAGGGTGAGCACAAACATGGGTCATCCCAAGACACGAGCAGCACTACAACTACATCTTTTGCTTATGCAACATCATAGTGTAGCTGAACATGGAGGGGATGATACTTACCCTCACAAACGAACTCACAGACGTACATGACTGGCTAGTGTTCCTCTACCCAACAGGGGAGAGAGTAGTCAAGTCAACTTTATTTATACAGCACTTTAACTCCAGCCATGCTGACCAAAGTGTTTCACATACTACATAAAATCATAATAAAAGGCATAAAACCAACATGCACCATACGTACACAGTCTGTTCTGTGGCACAACACACCTACAAAACAATTATAAAATCATAAAAACCAATACCACCCATCCATCCATTATCTCTAGCCGCTTTATCCTGTTCTACAGGGTCGCAGGCAAGCTGGAGCCTATCCCAGCTGACTACGGGCGAAAGGCGGGGTACACCCTGGACAAGTCGCCAGGTCATCGCAGGGCTGACACATAGACACAGACAACCATTCACACTCACATTCACACCTACGGTCAATTTAGAGTCACCAGTTAACCTAACCTGCATGTCTTTGGACTGTGGGGGAAACCGGAGCACCCGGAGGAAACCCACGCGGACACGGGGAGAACATGCAAACTCCGCACAGAAAGGCCCTCGTCAGTCACTGGGCTCGAACCCGGACCTTCTTGCTGTGAGGCAACAGTGCTAACCACTACACGACCGTGCCACCAAAAACCAATACCAAAAATGCTACAAAAAATTAGATAAAACCAATAAAATATGATAAAACCATTATAATAAAGAAATGATAAGAGGCAGAAAGCCAGCACAGATTTACAGATTGCAGTCGTACATTTAAAATACTTCAACTGCAAGTGAAAACAAAAGGGATTTGAGTGTGGATTTGAAGAGGAGTGAAATTATAGAGGAACACTGAATGTGCAACGGTAAATCATTCTACAGCTTCGGTGCTGCCACTGCAAATATACGGTCACCCTTCAACCGTGACCCTGGGGTGTATAAAAGAAGCGGGTCAGAGGACCTCAGCGATCTTGGTGCAGTAAGTGGAGTTAGTAAATCAGCTAGACAAGAAGAAGCTATTTAATGCAACGCTTTAAAAATGACTAATACAATCTTAAACTGGATCCTGTACTGAACTGGGAGCCAGTGGAGGGAGGCCAAGACAGGAGTAATGCGGTCCCTCTTCTGTGTAGCAGTTAAAACCGTGCAGCAGCATTTTGGACTAGCTGTAGGTGGGCTAAGCCTGACTTACTGATCCCAGTGTACAGTGTACAGTAGTCTAAGTGAGATGAAATAAAAGCATGAACAAGTTTTTCCCTGTTCTGGGGCGAGAGGTATGATTCATTTTTGAAATTGTCCCAAGTTAGAAGAAGCTAGCCCTAACGACAGTGTGTGTTTGTCAAATTTAAAATCAGAGTTTAAAAAAAAAAAAAAAGTGCCCTATATAGTGAGCAGGGAGCGATTTCAGACACAGGGAAAGTGACCGGCGTCTACCAATGTTGTCAAAAGACGCGCGCGCCCTCTTTCGAATGCTGATGTAATCAAGCCGGAAATTTTGTTTGTTTTGATAGCAATCAGGAAAGTTTGAAAAAGTAGGCAGTAATCGTCATTTAAACTCACTTTTGTGCAATATTTCGTTTGGAAAACAGTTTTCAAAATGGCGGCACTGACACCTGGCTGACACTTCATGTTTCAAAGTCTCGCACAAGTCTCGTGGATAAGTGACGCCTGCCATGGATCAAACGAGCTAAATTCAGCATGGCTAAAAACCAAACAGGGTGATAAGTATAATATTTAATTGCAATTAGTTGCCAAGACGAGTCACGATATAAAGTTACTAAAACCGAAAGCGTAATTGAATAACACGTTAATTAAGAAATAAAGCAAGGTTAAAAATGACTTCAGTTCCCCTTTAAAAGTGTCTGTGCATGCCTGACGGGGAGGGGGGGGGTCTATAACAGGGCTAGTAAAATGAGACCTCATGTTTTCTATTATATCAATAAAATAGTTTAAGAAACACTCAATCATTTTTTTACAGCTCCAATTAGGCTCTGCCAACCACAAATGATTGTGGGATGTGCAAAATTCAAACTAGCCATCTCCCAACAATCACGCAAATGCTTTTCTGTCACCTTTATGACAGTTTGTCACTTCTTGAACGTCTAGTTTGGGCTTTCTTGTTTGGCAGCTGTTGTGTGACAGGTGAGTGCTAGCTAGTGGCTTAGAAATTTGCAAAATAACCAAACTGTTAGAAAACGGAGCAGGAAAAAACCCTTATTTAAAAAAGATACTCTTTACTCCGTGTCAAAGTGTGTCAGCCATTTTCAGAAGACACTGGTGTTTGTCATTGCAATCTTATTTACTAAATTCTACGTCAGAACACCTGGTCTAGCTAATGAACATCGAAGCTGAATCAGATATGCTGGTTGTGGAAATGAAAAGATACGCATGATTGGAATAATCCAGAAGCTTCAAAAAAGGGAATAACAAGGAGCTTCACAGAGGGATCTGAGAGCCATTTCTATATTCTTTTAGCAATGTCACAAAATATCAATTACCTTTCCAAAACCTGGAAAAAAAAAAAAAAAAAGTGTTTTACTTTTATTGTAATAACTAAGGGTTTTTTTGAACGGTCTAATCTTTGAAAAATGATTCCATACAGCTGACTAAATAAAGAGGTTAATTAAGAAGTGAACCAATAAGGGACATCAAGTTCCTCATGCAAGAACCATCTCGTGGGTTTTCCTATACCAACTCAACTGTGGTGGGATTGGGGAGACCTGTAGAAATGCTTGGCTCTCTCCCTGAAGAGAGTTAGAAGATAAGATAAACTACACTGATTGGGTCTTCTCTCAGCACATGGCCTCCATTCACTGTCAGATTCCAGCCTGACAGAGAGGGCACGCTGGCTGCCCTCTACGCTCCAATTCTCTGTACGAGACTGCACTGCTTCTGAGTTATGAGCTGCGAAGGTTTTGGCCATCACACGCTGTCCGGAGTGGATTCTCAATTTAGACAGATTATACAAAGAAATGTGAAAATGCTGCTGACCTTGCTGAGGAGGTCCCTGAGACAGACCACTTCTTTCTGCAGGTCTCCGGTCTGAGCCACTAGCTCTGTGCATATGGCCTGAGCCTCCTTCTTTGGATCCCACGTCAGAACTAGCTGCCGGATCAAATAAACTTTGAAAAAGTGGTTCATCATAGGAAAACGGTCGATAAAAATTTGTTTGAAATTATAGAAGCTATATGGAAAAAACAAAACAAAAACATTTTACAGGTTAGATAGGAAGCCAGAAATGAGAGTGATGTACTTTAAAAAAAAAAAATCTATGAAAATACTCTAATTAGCAAGAAAATTTGTTTTGGTATAAATCCATGTAAAAACATTGATTTTACAAGAAACCAGTGCTTTGCAATGAAAAAAAAACTACAACAAAATTCAATTCCAACACAATTCATCTACATTATTTATGAAGAGAATTTTGTTGTTAATCCCTTAAGACAGATGCCAGTCCATTTGATTTAGGAATACATAAAATATCGGAACCACATCTTTAACGACAGACAAATATGCACCTTACCTAGAGTGGCTAAATATTAAGTATTATATCCCTCATCAAAAAAATTCCCATGCAGGGATTGGCCAAAGATGGCTCAAGTGACATAAAATAGTTCCACCATAGATTAAGCAATGTACTGTATCTTGTGATGTCAAAAAAAAAAAAACCCAAACAAACAAAAAAAACCCCCCGAGTGTGCTCCGAGAGCACAATATCCCCCACTAGCAACTATACCATAACTCTGGTAAAATGCGACTGAATTGAACGAAATTGCAATACGCGTATTACTGACATATAACAAAGAATCCTGTCAAGTTTCGTAAAATACCTCCAAAAATTGTGAGCGGAGTTGATTTCAGAAGGTGAGTACCCTTCCTGGGATGGACGGACATCACTGCAACATAATCCCCCTTCGGGCCTTTCAGCCAGCAGGGGATAATAAAAATTGTGAGGGAATTGATTTCAGAAAGCAAGCACACCTGGATGAAATTGCCAAAGTATAAGTTTGTTAATAATCAAGGGCATAACTCTGGTAAAATTTGCCCAAATTAAATGAAATTTCAATATGCATATAACTGTCATATAACAAAGCCTTTTGCCAAGTTTGGTGAAATTCCTCCATAAATTGTGAGAGGAGTTGATTTCAGAAGAACGTACACCCTCATGAAATTGTCAAAGTACAAGGTATTTAATCAAGGGTCAAAACTGGTAAAATTTTCACAAACGAAATTAAATTGCAATATGCGTATTACCGTCATATTAACAAGGCCTTTTGCCAAGCTTCGAGAAATTCGTCCAAAAATTGTGAGAGGAGTTGGTGTCAGAAGGCGAGCACACCTTCATGAAATTGTGAAAATACAAGGTTGTTAATCAAGGGCCACAACTCTGGTAAAATGTGACTGAACTGAACAAAAGTGCAATACGCATAGTACCAACATACTGTATAACAATGCCTTTTGTCAAGTTTCATGAAATTCCTCCAAAAATTGTGAGGGGAGTTGATTTCAGAAGATGAGTACCCTTCCTGGGATGGACGGGCATTGCCATGACAATCCCCCTTCGGGCCTTTCAGCCAGCAGGGGCTAATAAAAATTGAGAGGGAAGCTGATTTCAGAAAGCAAGCACACCTGGATGAAATTGCCAAAGTACAAGTTTGTTAATAATCAAGGGCATAACTCTGGTAAAATTTGCCCAAATTAAACGAAATTTCAATATGCGTATAACTATCATATAACAAAGCCTTTTGCCAAGTTTGGTGAAATTCCTCCATAAATTGTGAGAGGAGTTGATTTCAGAAGAACGTACACCCTCATGAAATTGTCAAAATACAAGTTATTTAATCAAGGGGAAAAACTCTGGTAAAATTTTTCACAAATTAAATTAAATCGCAATATGCGTATTATCATCATATAACAGGGCCTTTTGCCAAGCTTCGAGAAATTCGTCCAAAAATTGTGAGAGGAGTTGATGTCAGAAGGCAAGCACACCTTCATGAAATTGTGAAAATACAAGGTTGTTAATCAAGGGCCACAACTCTGGTAAAATGTGACTGAACTGAACAAAAGTGCAATACGCATAGTACCGACATACTGTATAACAATGCCTTTTGTCAAGTTTCATGAAATTCCTCCAAAAATTGTGAGGGGAGTTGATTTCAGAGGACAACACCTCTCCTGGGATGGACAAACGGATGGACGTCGCGACGACATAATCCCCCTTCGGGCCCTTTCAGCCAGCGGGGGATAAAAAGGATATGGTGTGAGTCAATCATGGAATATCCTGGATGTACTATGAACTGACGTCACAATTTCAAGCTATACCATACGGCCGACTCGAGTCACAGCTGTGGCGCCGCGAACATTTGTGTGTGTGTGTGTGTGTGTGTGTGTGTGTGTGTAGATTTACGTATCATGATCATGCCTAGTGATGCAGGCGATAGCATGGTACACTGCACATGTGCAGGTCGAAGGTCATGCCAACGTAAACAAAAAGATGGCTGCGTCCAGGGAGTTTATGCTGAGATTCAATCTTAACACAGTTTGGAATTTTTTGATGAGGGATATAAAGCTAATATACCGTGCACTGAGGCTCCGGTAATCATGGATTCTCTTCAGTGACTGGCACAGTGCTAATTTCTTCGGCACTCCTCAGAAAATAGTACTATGCCAGTCACCTCAGAGAATCCATAATTTCAACTGGAGCCTCTCGGTGCACGGTATATTTGATGATTAATATTTGATGGCTGCCTAATGTTAAACCTTTAAACCATGTTCCAGATCATTTTTTGTTCCCGTTTTCTGCTACGAATTAGAAAGGCTGGTTTTGATTGTAAGGGTTATGCTACACAATGGGCTTGGTTATTATTAAGGAAATGGAAGTCTTAAGTGAGCGTGTGTATGCAAACCTGTGAGGTGCTGTGGGGGAACCTGCTAATGACATCCTGCACCGTCTCGGTTAAGTAACAACACTGTTGCCTCAGGCTGATCAAAAAATTATATAGCTCCTCACTCCTGCAAAATAAAAACACAGACGCAAAACCTGGCATTAGTGAATAACACACAGAATGAGAATCTGAGCTTGTAAACGAAGAGAGCTAGAGTGTGCACAATGCTGTTCATTTTTAGCATCACCCATTATTAAGTGTTATGAGGATTGTGGAACATGTTTCTAAAAATACAAAACCATTCCAATAACTTCAAGCAATATTAAGCGCTAATCTTGCAAATCGATGCAAATACTTTCTCGATGATGTGTAGCATCATTTGGTGATTGAATTCTTGAAGCACGTCTTCCATCACTTAGCATGTCAAACCCCTGTAATGGCTGACAGACCAAGTAATGCTGATAGCTCTATCTTAACAGAGAATCTCTCCAGGCAGCCGTTTTCTTCTCCTAACAGTCTGTCAGAGGCTGTGGTAAACACTGTCAAACCCTCTGGAGTTACTATCTCCACCAGAATGAAGAGATGGCTCAGAGTGTTGCTTTGTTAGTTTTTCTTTGACCAAATGAGAGACGGGATTGTGCCAGATGACTAAGTGGCTGGTAAGAGCCACTGTGCCAACACACACTATGAGCAGATCCATCATCTTACAGTCAGGCAATGATCCAAAAATCCACCTTTCGTAGCAATGTTCCTGAATTCAATCTATCAAGTAAAAGTTTTTGGTTTGGCGTCATTTTACCTTTTTTTTTTAATTTTTTTTAAAATTCACTGCAGAATTAAATATTCTAAATTACTACAGGGAAATGACATGTCCAATCATGTATTATACACACTTAAAATGACAAAGTATGTGTTCTTGCACATCCCATTACCCAGGAAATCAAGCCTTGCCATGGATTTCAGTGTAACCCGACATGCCTTTACTGTGTGTTTATAGACTACCTATCAGGACAGGATTAAATGTGGAATTTACTGGATGACCCCATGCCCTCAGGGAAGCCCCTTAGCTCTGAATAAAGAAAATCACAGATTGATTAGCTTCGTTAAGGTAACCCATGGCATATGCGCAAACCGCTCAGGACCATCTGTCAAACCATGAGCTTGGAGAACCCGCACTCACTCATTCCTCACTTCACAAATCATTATTAGAGCTTAAACCATTAAGACAGGTTTGTCTGGAAACCTTGTGGATACAGTGGGTCTTCCTAACTTCAAACAATGGGAATCTTACTAGATGCCATAAAGGTGGAGTTCAAGTCTATGAGTACATTTTCCTTTTGGTCTGAAGATAGACTCGGAGTGTCTCAGCCCAAGATTAAACGCAGAGAGGTCACATACAGAAGAGAAACAATAACAATCGTACATATTTCATTAGTACAAAATCTACGAGTGGGTTGTCTGATGAGTTGACTGACTAAGGCTTGTATGAAGGTCTGTATAATTAATTGGTCATGTAAATCTGACCAGATACATTTTAAACTTTTTTTTTTTTAAATGAGTGTGGACATAATAGATAGCATTTCAATAGCTAACACAGACTGGATGCCTCACAGCTCAATCCTAAACTCAAGTTACTATCTGTGTAGTAAAGATGAATTCCGCTCTTACTAAAGACGAGTAAATTAATGAATTATAAACTTTTGCTGTACCAAAAACATCATATGGTTATTAATGTGCAAATGACTAATCGGCTGCTAGACAATTAATCACAGAGCCAATTATCCATAACCATCTCTAAACAGGAGTACACAAGTTGGGATCTTACCCACTGTCTATGTTGTCAAGCTGGGTCAAGGTGTCCAGATCCACTCTGTCAAGGTGAATCTCATGAATTGCTTTAAGAAGTTTCTTTTGGTCTCCAGGGTCTGTTACTCCAATCTACACAGATGCATTAGAACACCAGGATTAGTCCATATTCATCAAAGTTGGGTAAAACTATGGTGAATTAACCTCAGCTACATGAAATTACAGTGGTGCTTGAAAGTTTGTGAGCCCTTTAGAATTTTCTATATTTTTGCATAAATATGACCTAAAACATGATCAGATTTTCACACAAGTCCTAAAAGTAGATAAAGAGAACCCAGTTAAACAAATGAGACAAAAATATTATACTTGGTCATTTATTTATTGAGAAAAATGATCCAATATTACATATCTGTGAATGGAAAAAGTATGTGAACCTTTGCTTTCAGTATCTGGTGTGACCCCCTTGTGCAGCAATAACTGCAACTAAATGTTTCCGGTAACTGTTGATCAGTCCTGCACACCGGCTTGGAGGAATTTTAGCCCGTTCCTCTGTACAGAACAGCTTCAGCTCTGGGATGTTGGTGGGTTTCCTCACATGAACTGCTCGCTTCAGGTCCTTCCACAACATTTCAATTGGATTAAGGTCAGGACTTTGACTTGGCCATTCCAAAACATTAACTTTATTCTTCTTTAACCATTATTTAGTAGAACGACTTGTGTGCTTAGGGTCGTTGTCTTGCTGCATGACCCACCTTCTCTTGAGATTCAGTTCATGGACAGATGTCCTGACGTTTTCCTTTAGAATTAGCTGGTATAATTCAGAATTCATTGTTCCATCAATGATGACAAGCCATCCAGGCCCAGATGCAGCAAAACAGGACCAAACCATGATACTACCACCACCACCATGTTTCACAGATGGGATAAGGTTCTTATGCTGGAATGCAGGGTGTTCCTTTCTCCAAACATAACGCTTCTCATTTAAATCAAAAAGTTCTATTTTGGTCTCATCCGTCCACAAAACATTTTTCCAATAGCCTTCTGGCTGTCCACGTGATCTTTAGCAAACTGCAGACGAGCAGCAATGTTCTTTTTGGACATCATTGGCTTTCTCCTTGCAACCCTGCACACCATTTGTTGTTCAGTGTTCTCCTGATGGTGAACGCATGAACATTTACATTAGCCAATGTGAGAGACGCCTTCAGTTGCTTAGAAGTTACCCTGGGGTCCTTTGTGACCTCGCCGACTATTACACGCCTTGCTCTTGGGGTGATCTTTCTTGGTCGGCCACTCCTGGGGAGGGTAACAATGATCTTGAATTTCCTCCATTTTTACACAATCTGTCTGACTGTGGATTGGTGGAGTCCAAACTTTTTAGGGATGATTTTGTAACCTTTTCCAGCCTGATGAGCATCAGCAACACTTTTTCTGAGGTCCTCAGAAATCTCCTTTGTTTGTGCCATGATACACCTCCACAAACATGTGTTGTGAAGATCAGACTTTGATAGATCCCTGTTCTTTAAACAAAACAGGGTGCCCACTCACAGCTGATTGTCATCCCATTGATTGAAAACACCTGACTCTAATTTCACCTTCAAATTAACTGCTAATCCTAGAGGTTCACATACTTTTGCCACTCACAGATATGTAATATTGGATCATTTTCCTCAATAAATAAATGGCCAAGTATAATATTTTTGTCTCATTTGTTTAACTGGGTTCTCTTTATCTACTTTTAGGACTTGTGTGAAAATCTGATGATTTTTTAGGTCATATTTATGCAGAAATATAGAAAATTCTAAAGGGTTCACAAACTTTCAAGCACCACTGTAGCTCCTATCTATCAGTCCCTGATTTCTAAAATCATATGCATAAAGCGCATTCCAGTTATCTCTCATCCATCTAATGTGGGGTGGCACGGTGGTGTAGTGGTTAGCACTGTCGCCTCACAGCAAGAAGGTTCTGGACTCGAGCCAAGTGGCTGACGGGGGCCTTTCTGTGTGGAGTTTGCATGTTCTCCCCGTGTCTGCATGGGTTTCCTCTGGGTGCTCCGGTTTCCCCCACAGTCCAAAGACCTGCAGGTTAGGCTAATTGGTGGCTCTAAATTGACCGTAGGTGTGAATGTGAGCATGAATGGTCATTTGTCTCTGTGTCAGCCCTGCGATGATCTGGTGACTTGTCCAGGGTCTACCCCACCTCTCGCCCATAGTTAGCTGGGATAGGCTCCAGCTTGTGTGCGACCGTGTACAGGATAAGCAGTTACGGATAATGGATGGATGGATACATCCATTAAGAGCCACCATGCACAGATGTCTTCAGAAAAGGGGCTACAACTGTCTCATTCCTAAGCTCAAGCCACTCCTGAACTAGACAACGTCAGAAGTGTCTTATCTGGGCTAAGGAGAGAAAGAACTGGACTGTTGCTCAGTGGTCCAAAATCCTCTTTTCAGATGAAAGTAAATTTTGCATTTCATTTAGAAATCAAGGTCCTAGAGTCTGGAGGAAGAGTGCAGAGGCACAGAATCCAAAGTGCTTGAAGTCCAGTGTGAAGTTTCCACAGATTTGGAGGTGCTATGTCATCTGCTGGTGTTGTACAGCGGTTAGCACTGTTGCCTCACAGTAAGAAGGTTCTGGGTTCAAGCCCAGTGGCCAATGGGGGCCTTTCTGTGTGGAGTTTGCATGTCCTCCCTGTGTGGGTTTCCTCCGGGTGCTCCAGTTTCCCCCACAGTTCAAAGACATGCGGTTAGGTTAACATGGGGTGGCCTTGGGCTGAAGTGCCCTTGAGCAAGGCACCTAACCCCCAACTGCTACCTGGGCACTGTAGCATAGCTGCCCACTTCTCTGGGTATGTGTGCGCACACACACACTGTTCACTGCTTTAGATGGATTAAATGCAGAGGACAAATTTCACTGTGCTTGAGTGTGCATGGCACAGATAAAGGCTGCTTCTTCTTCTCTTTATCAAGTCCAAAGTCAGCAGAACCGCCTACCAGGAGATTTTAGAGCACTTCATTCTTCCGTCTACTGACAAGCTTTATAGAGATGCCAATTTCCTTTTCCAGCAGGACTTGGCACCTCCCCACAGTGCCAAAACTAATACTGAATGGTTTGACCACCATGATTTTACTGTACTTGATTGGCCAGCCAACTTGCCTGACCTGAACGCCAGAGAGAATCTATGGGGTATTGTCAAGACCCAAACACCCGACCCAAAAGGCACATACTTTTCAGAAGCTGGACATTTCTGTATTGTAAATCTTTTTTTGATGCATCTTAGGAACCCTACAGGGATGCGTCCTCAGCCCCATCCTCTACACCCTGTTCACCCACGACTGTGTCGCCTCCCACAAGGACATCATCCTCCTGAAGTTCACAGACGACACCGCAGTGATAGGACGCATCGCTGGCGGAGACGAAATGGCCTACAGGAGGGCGGTGGCCAGTCTGGTGTCATGGTGTGAGGACAACAACCTCACCCTCAACATGGACAAGACGAAGGAGATGACAGTGGACATGAGGAAGGAGAGGAGACCTCATCGGCCACTGTTCATCCGGGAGCCTGAGATGGAGAGGGTGAGCAGCTTCAAATACCTGGGTGTTTGACATCAGTGAGGACCTCACGTGGACACCCAACACCACACAGTTGGTCAGGAAGGCTCAACAGCGACTGTACTTTCTGAGGAGGCTGAGGAAGTTTGGTATGTTGCCCAAGATCCTCAGCAACTTCTACAGCTGTGTGATTGAGAGCATCCTGACCAACTGCATCACTGTGTGGTACGGCAGCACTACGGCAATGGACCGCAAACGCCTGCAGAGGGTGGTGAAGACTGCTGAGAGGATCACCAGAACTTCACTGCCCTCTCTGCAGAGCATCTACCACCGCAGAGTCCACAGGAGAGCTGCCTCCATCCTCAAAGACCCCACCCACCCCCAGCATGGACTGTTCACACATCTACCCTCAGGCCGGAGGTACAGAAGTGTGAAATGCAGGACTGTCAGACGAAAGAACTTTTTCTTTCCCACCGCCATGAGACTCCTGAACAGCTGACAGGAGTCTATAGCCATGGACCTCCCTGTAAACTGTCCTTGACTGTTTACATCTGTTTGCACATTACTGCCCTTTTCGCTGCTACATTCGATCATTGCCTTATTTTTGTATTATACTGCCTATTTTGCACTGCATTACCTTTATTTTGTACTTTTTTTTGCACTATATTGCCTTTACTTTGTATTATTTCTTCCACCTATTTACTGTTGTAATTGGCATTCATGGTGGACGGCAAACGAAGAATTTCATTGTGCAAGAGGACATGTTCCTTACTGTGCATATGACAACAAACACTTTGAAACTTAGGAAATATTCTAATAATATGAGATACTGGATTTCTGATTATCATGAGCTATAAGATATAATGATCAAAATTAAAACAAACAAAAAAGGCTTGAAATATTTCACTTTACATGTAATGAACACAGGATATATTAAAGTTTACCTTTTTGAAGTACGTTACGAAAAGAATGAACTTTTTCATGATGATCTAATTGTTTGAGATGCACTAGTAAATATAAACCCAGAGGGTAGAGCTACAGGAAATGTTGGGAAAGCACAAACTTAAAAGAACATACGATACGGGGTGCGTTATTCACCCCCATTATTGTAACGCTCCATCAAGAGGCCTGCATAACAGCAGGTCTTTGCACTGGATTTGTCCCAGAAACTTCCAAATTCATTGAGCCATTGCTTCTTAGGGCAGTTCATAACATGCATTTTTCTATGGCATGAGACATTTTGCCACCTAGTTTTAAATGTTTAAGTGCTAGCAATGAGCTATTTATGCATTCTTTTAGTCAGTATCTTTTATTAATTGTAAAGTTACCTTTTCCAAGTCTTCTTTTTCCATTGTCAACAAGTGGCTCCAGGTGATGTCATTTCCCTGATCAATATGTACAGGAATGAAAAAACACTTAGAACAAGCTCCAAAATACACTACCATAACTTACTAGTTTTAAGTGTAAAATAGTCTAAAATTCTGTGCTGTTTAATCCACCTGGCATGACCCATCACCCAATCTGTATAATTTGACAGTTTCCTCACCATCATGATATCGGAGAGATACTCCAGATTCAGCCCGTGTAGTAGTAGTTCTATATCACATAGTTTAGTAGAACTGCAAGAAAACCAAATATAATGTGGCTACACAAAAATTATTACAGACCATCAGCTTTCCTTACGACCACAAGAGGGCATGCTAGCCACAGTCTGCAAGAACTAGGTTGGAATGTACCTCTCCTTTGAGACTGATAGAGGTTCAGGGTTTCGGTTGAGAAATTTTAACACTGTTTCGGCTTTGGAGGGCAGTGCACCATTAACAATGAAGTCACTTGGAGAGTCGAGAATCCTGCAGATCTGTTGAGAGATTGGTTTAATATTAAACTGAACCACTTTCAAAATTCAGAATAGTAACAATAATGCTCATAAACAAGATCAACTGTGAGCTACTGCTCACTTACGTATCCCCCCACTCTCGCTTATATCACAATGCAAGCAATTGAAGGAATAGGACACTTATTATGAATGTTGACTTCAACAAATAATTAACCCTGAAACAAGTAAGTAAAGAGCAGTGCTCTCCCCAGGGATTTCAGATAGCATCCTGATAAACTGTCATTTTGAAATAGCATTTTGCTTCTTGAAATAGTGTCAAAAACCACCCTATATGTTTCGTAAATACATTCAGTCAGTAAACAGGAAGTCGATGTGCGACAGACCTGAAAACGGTATACACGGTATAGAACCCCAAGCTGAAGCTCGCTACCAAATATCAAGCAGTTGTGATTTGTAGTTGTTGAGAGAAGTGTTACGAAAATTTTGTAAATCCACCCTAAATGTTTTGTAAAAACAATCAATCAGTCGGTAAACAGGAAGTCGATGTGCGACAGACCTGAAAACGGTATACACGGTATAGAACCCCAAGCTGAAGTTTGCTACCAAGTGGCTATGATTTGTGGTTGCTGAGAAAAACAGTGTTTTGGGAGGACGGAGATACGGACAGAGCTAAACCAGTATACCCCCCCTCCTTAGGAGCAGGGGTATAATAAAAATCTCTTACATCTTCAGAGTTAGACAATATTGAAAACCAATGCCAGATACCTACAGTCATGATTCTCAAACTGGGGCTCATGAAGAAAAGGCAGGATTATTAAATTTTGTTACAGTGGTGCAAATCACAGTAAAAACCATCAGGTTTATGGAGTTCTTATTAGCTGGCTGGACTGGTCACTTCAATGGAATGAGTTTAATCCAAACTTCAAAACCAAGCGGATCTATACACTCACTGGCCACTTTATTAAGTACACCCATATACCTGCTGTTTTGTGCAGTTCTTTAATCAGCCAACCCCTTGAAAGCAGCATCATGCATAAAATGATGCAGATACAAATCAAGAGCTTCAGTTAATGTTCACTTCTTCAAACATCAGAATGGGAAAAAATTGTGATCTCAAAGTGTGACTTTCACTGTGGCATGGGTGTTGGTGCCAGATGGACTGGTTTGAGCATTTCAGAAACTGCTGATCTCCTGGGGTTTTCACACACAACAGTGTCTAGAGTTTACACAGAATGGTGCGAAAAACAAAAAAAACATTGATTGAGAGACAGTTCTGTGGGTGGAAACATCTTGTTGAGAGATCGGAGCAAAATAGCCAGATTGATTCAAGCTGCCAGGAAGGATATAGTAACTCATAGCAATGCTTTACATCCATGGTGAGCAGAAAAGCATCTCACTTCAGATGACATTGGGTTCTGCCCCTGCCAGCCAAGAACAAGAATCTTAGAATCAAAAAAAAAAAAATCCTATTAAAGTGGCCGGTGAGTGTAAGTAATCTTGAATCTAATGACGATCTCAAAAAATGTGTACTGAATGAAACATTCAGGAATACGAAACTCTATGAATCCAAAAAAAAAAAATAGTTGGATTATGTTCATACTAAAGTGAGGGAGTTCACAGAATTTTAAAATTAAAGGGGTCCCTGGTTGCAAACGTTTGAGAGCTGCTGACATACAGTTCGGATCCCTAAACACATCACAAGGAGAATAATCTCATTTCAAATAAATCCACATCACAATTGCTTCTTACAAATCTTGCGTATCTGTGACGATTCTTTAAACATGAAACGTCAGAGTTTTTAGGTGTCCTTCAGTGCATAATGGCTGATAATGGGCCATTTTTAAAATGTACAAAACGCCACGTGACTGATGAGGTCTAAGGTCATGGTTCACATACCTGCAGGTGTTTGAATGATTTGGCCAGGTCAGCAGCTGTATTCCCTGTCTTGCTTTTAATGGACTTGTCAGCTCCGAGCTGTAGTAGTTTTAGAACTGCAGCTTCATGCCCGTACTGCACAGCTAACATGAGCGCCTAATTTTAGCAGAGAGTCTCATTTATTATTCCTGCAAACACCACAATCCTTGGCCTTATATTTCTAAAGAAGGGTACATGTTAAGTGTGACACCACTTGGACCTGCTGGCGGACATGAGACATATTGTGTTTAATCAGTCCATATATGTATGACTGACCTGTGAGGTAAACTTGAAACATTTAATTTACTTTCGAGACAAGAATTCAAATGTTGATTAGGAACCGTGACTGATGTGTGAAGAGTACCGTGTGGCCGCCGTCATCCTGAAAGTTCAGCTCTGCTCCATGAGACACCAGCAGATTGATCACCTGAGAGTAACCATCCCTGGCAGCCAGCATGAGACACGTCATGCGACTCCTGGCCAAAAGGAAAACTGCCGCAAGTCAATGCATTCCTGCGTTTACCGTTTTGCTGAGTTTCAGAGTAGCTCATGGGCTAAGTCCAAGTCCAATCAGGTACAATTTAACACAAGGTTCAACTATTAACTCTTGACAAAACAGACCGACCTGTGAACAGTGTTGTACTGAAAGAAAAGGTTAACAGGGTAAAACATTTGACATACTTTGACACAAGTACCTATAATCCAGCTGAAACTTTTCCTGGTATTCTATTTCAGTGCTACAACTACAACCCCGATTCCAAAAAAGTTGGGACAAAGTACAAATTGTAAATTAAAATGGAATGCAATAATTTACAAATCTCAAAAAACTGATATTGTATTCACAATAGAACATCGACAACATATCAAATGTCGAAAGTGAGACATTTTGAAATTTCATGCCAAATATTGGCTCATTTGAAATTTCATGACAGCAACACATCTCAAAAAAGTTGGGACGGGGCAATAAGAGGTTGGAAAAGTTAAAGGTACAAAAAAGGAACAGCTGGAGGACCAAACTGCAACTCATTAGGTCAATTGGCAATAGGTCATTAACATGACTGGGTATAAAAAGAGCATCTTGGAGTGGCAGCGGCTCTCAGAAGTAAAGATGGGAAGAGGATCACCAATCCCCCTAAGGCCATCCTTAAAAAAAAAAAATTCGTTTCCTGTCCACCGGGTGGGCAAAAAAAATTTCAGTCGGGAGGGAGGGATTTTTTTTTTTATTATATATGGATGGATAAGAAACCGCAATGCTGTGTTTGCTTTTTCTTTCAGTACTTTTTTTTATTACAAAAGCAGACACATTTAATAAAATATGACAGTTAAATCAACTGAAACTTGTACAAAAACTTTAAGTTAGCATTTTAAATGCTGACTGCAACATTTGCAAAACTTTTACAAAAGGTACTTAAAATGTCCGACACACGGGCTTTTTGTAGTTCTAAATTGACCGTTAGGCCTAGTTCGGATGAAATTACACTATTAAAATGATCACTGAATGATTTGTTTTTCTGAATCTTTACTATTTTGTTGTTCGCTAGAATACCATTTTGCGATTTCACACTAAGCAAATGTTTGAAAACTCCGGATCTCCTTCCTTCATGGTGGCTGCCATTTTTTGTGCCGCACGGCGCATGCGCAGAGCTGATTCGACAGGGCTTTCCACAAGCGCCGGCCACACAATTAAGTCCAGCTGGCTACTTTAATGACTATTTTTGTAGCCCACAGGCTCTAAATATTAATTTTCGATTTTAATAAATGTTTATCTAACGGACTGACAATAATGTCAAACTGAACCGTTGATCAAGGGAGAGTAACTCATCCGCGCCCCGACATGCGGTGTGCGCGCGCACTCGGCGCATGCTCAGTTGCGTGAATGTGTCATGCACCAAAAATAAGAGATTTACAAGCCAGGAGCGCCTCATGATGCAATACGCAAGAAAAGAAAGATTTACTGCCATTTTACTTTGTATTTGAGTAAAGTGAATAAATAAATGGTCTGTGGAAAATACACTTAACCCTGGGAACTGCGTGCACAGGAGTTTATTTTGTGTTTACTCCCCCCAGCTGGCTACTTATTTGTCATGGCTGGCTACTATGAGCCTTAGTGGAAAGCCCTGGGAATGCGGAAATGTCAAGTTCGATTTTAGATTTACGAACCTGAAAAAAATGTCGAAAAACCGGCGTTTTAAAAAAAAAAAATTTCACCCGCACAAACGGCACTCACCCGGCCGGTGGACCGGAAACAGAACATTTTTTAATAATGGCCTAATTCTGCGCCGACAAATAGTGGAGCAATATCAGAAAGGAGTTCGACAGTGTAAAATTGCAAAGAGTTTGAACATATCATCTACAGTGCATAATATCATCAAAAGATTCAGAGAATCTGGAAGAATCTCTGTGCGTAAGGGTCAAGGCCGGAAAACCATACTGGGTGCCCGTGATCTTCGGGCCCTTAGACGGCACTGCATCACATACAGGCATGCTTCTGTATTGGAAATCACAAAATGGGCTCAGGAATATTTCCAGAGAACATTATCTGTGAACACAATTCACCGTGCCATCCGCCGTTGCCAGCTAAAACTCTATAGTTCAAAGAAGAAGCCGTATCTAAACATGATCCAGAAGCGCAGACGTCTTCTCTGGGCCAAGGCTCATTTAAAATGGACTGTGGCAAAGTGGAAAACTGTTCTGTGGTAAGATGAATCAAAATTTGAAGTTCTTTATGGAAATCAGGGACGCCGTGTCATTCGGACTAAAGAGGAGAAGGACGACCCAAGTTGTTATCAGCGCTCAGTTCAGAAGCCTGCATCTCTGATGGTATGGGGTTGCATTAGTGCGTGTGGCATGGACAGCTTACACATCTGGAAAGACACAATCAATACTGAAAGGTATATCCAGGTTCTAGAGCAACATATGCTCCCATCCAGACGACGTCTCTTTCAGGGAAGACCTTGCATTTTCCAATATGACAATGCCAAACCACATACTGCATCAATTACAGCATCATGGCTGTGTAGAAGAAGGGTCCAGGTACTGAACTGGCCAGCCTGCAGTCCAGATCTTTCACCCACAGAAAACATTTGGCGCATCATAAAATGGAAGATACGACAAAAAAAGACCTAAGACAGTCGAGCAACTAGAATCCTACATTAGACAAGAATGGGTTAACATTCCTATCCCTAAACTTGAGCAACTTGTCTCCTCAGTCCCCAGACGTTTACAGACTGTTGTAAAGAGAAAAGGGGATGTCTCACAGTGGTAAACATGGCCTTGTCCCAACTTTTTTGAGATGTGTTGTCATGAAATTTAAAATCACCTAATTTTTCTATTTAAATGACACATTTTCTCAGTTTAAACATTTGATATGTCATCTATGTTCTATTCTGAATAAAATATGGAATTTTGAAACTTCCACATCATTGCATTCTGTTTTTATTTACAATTTGTACTTTGCCCCAACTTTTTTTGGAATCGGGGTTGTACATTTGGAGCAAACTGAGAACATTTGAACTGATTAACGCAGATGGTGCGAAATAAAGTACTACTGTATTGTCTTGCTTTACCTGGCACCTCAAGCGCTATCATGGGCAAAGTATATTAGCATGCGATGTGTGCATGTGACTCAATTATGGAACTGCGCTGGAAAGCAGAAGCTCTTGTCAAACATTACACAGCATGGCGAGGCCGGTGTGCGACTGTAGCATGGGTCTATGGGAAAGTCCTTAAGCCATTTATCACAATACCTGACATTTCCCAGAGAACAAACATCCAAACTTCAGCATATCATCATCATGTACTAGTGAGGGCGGGCACATTTAGTCCTCAACATGACACTATCCACGCACATGTTCTTGTGACAAACTGTGTGACGGCTTACATTCACCTTTTCCCAGGGCAGCGTAACAATCAGGATGTTTGCTCAATCAATTCAGGAAGTTTGCTTAATCAAATGATTCAAAAACATTACTGCCAATATTCTCCTTTTCGGAAAAAAGGTAATAGTGAATAATACGTTACAGTTACTGCAAGATGTAAAAAGACGTTGAGCTACAGAAAGTTTACTTCATGAAACGGCCCATTAAAACAGAAATGTTTCTGACTTATTTCACGTGCTAATCAAGTCACAGAAAAATGCCTCCGTTTGCTAACATTTGTTTGATAATATTGACGCAACAAATCGTCATCATAAAAACGACAACCATAACTACTAGTTATCAGGAGTTACCATTATCATGCCTTCTTGTGCAATGCATTATCACAATAACTTTGTTCCTACACACTGCAACAACCCATATCTGATGTTACCTTCAATTATTAAAATTCACTGGGGAGAAGAACCTAAAATCGTTTCCTTAACATTCACCATTATTCAAAGCCACAGACTTGACTAGGAAAGTTCTGGAGTCTGGTGGAACATTATTAAGGACAGGATTTCGAAAATCAGTAATACAGGTAAGTTATTAACTCAAGGGAGAACAATGCAAACAAGAATTAATTTATCAAGATGAAAGAAAATATGACAGCAAGACACCAACTAGGTTCAAAACAGGACATTCAAAATGTCTCTCTAGAAGGGACAAAAGAATCTAACCCATCCTATGATGATAAAAATTATAGAGCGGCGGCTACAATTATCGACACCTTAATCTTTTGGCCATTGCAAAAGTAGAAAAGACTTTCAATACATAAATTGTGCGTGAATAATTACTCAAACTTCCACTGGGGGGAAAAAAAAAAAAAAGAGTTGATTCCTGATTACTTAGCGTATCAGATCACGTGACACTGTTCCACAATTATCGACATCCAGATGATTATTTAAATAAATAAATAAATAAAATCAGTATGTACGGTAGTATTAACAAAACAGTTTTTATTTAAAATTTGTTTTCCATAGTATATTTAGTACAAAATATCTTTTATATAAATATAGCCATGTCAGTGCTTACGTAAATGAAGTAATTCTAATGTTTGTAAACAAATGAACTGATAATGTTTAACCTGCGTCAGAAAATCTTTTTGTTCCACTTTAAGTAGTTTCGTAGATCACACTGTTAATCATTTGTTGCTTGCATTCATTTCTAGTTTTGTAGTTTACCAATAATTCAAACTACGCTCTAATTTGTTGCAATTAGATTCGGATTAGTGAAGCTTCAGTATTTTCAAACAAGTAATTTTAACTGAGATTTTAAATTTACATCTAAAAATATAAAATATCTACTGATATTGTACTATGTGGTAGATATTTACAACAAACTGCAAAAATATTGTCTGAATGGAATAGAAAAATCTGAATATTTCAAGCATGTAATTTTTTTATATGCTAGGAATTTAATTCTGTTCTAATTCTATTTATTGCAATCAGATTGCAAATACTCTATAAACATTCCATTCTGTTATGAATCAGGAAAAAAAGTATTATAAATCACAGAATTTTATTTTTTAAAAGTACTTCATCTACAACCCCGATTCCAAAAAAGTTGGGACAAAGTACAAATTGTAAATAAAAACAGAATGCAATGATGTGGAAGTTTCAAAATTCCATATTTTATTCAGAATAGAACATAGATGACATATCAAATGTTTAAACTGAGAAAATGTATCATTTAAAGAGAAAAATTAGGTGATTTTAAATTTCATGACAACACCACATCTCAAAAAAGTTGGGACAAGGCCATGTTTACCACTGTGAGACATCCCCTTTTCTCTTTACAACAGTCTGTAAACGTCTGGGGACTGAGGAGACAAGTTGCTCAAGTTTAGGGATAGGAATGTTAACCCATTCTTGTCTAATGTAGGATTCTAGTTGCTCAACTGTCTTAGGTCTTTTTTGTCGTATCTTCCGTTTTATGATGTGCCAAATGTTTTCTATGGGTGAAAGATCTGGACTGCAGGCTGGCCAGTTCAGTACCCGGACCCTTCTTCTACGCAGCCATGATGCTGTAATTGATGCAGTATGTGGTTTGGCATTGTCATGTTGGAAAATGCAAGGTCTTCCCTGAAAGAGACGTCGTCTGGATGGGAGCATATGTTGCTCTAGAACCTGGATATACCTTTCAGCATTGATGGTGTCTTTCCAGATGTGTAAGCTGTCCATGCCACACGCACTAATGCAACCCCATACCATCAGAGATGCAGGCTTCTGAACTGAGCGCTGATAACAACTCTGGTCGTCCTTCTTCTCTTTAGTCCGAATGACACGGCGTCCCTGATTTCCATAAAGAACTTCAAATTTTGATTCGTCTGACCACAGAACAGTTTTCCACTTTGCCACAGTCCATTTTAAATGAGCCTTGGCCCAGAGAAGACGTCTGCGCTTCTGGATCGTGTTTAGATACAGCTTCTTCTATGAACTATAGAGTTTAACTGGCAGCGGCGGATGGCACGGTGAATTGTGTTCACAGATAATGTTCTCTGGAAATATTCCTGAGCCCATTTTGTGATTTCCAATACAGAAGCATGCCTGTATGTGATGCAGTGCCGTCTAAGGGCCCGAAGATCACGGGCACCCAGTATGGCTTTCCGGCCTTGACCCTTACGCACAGAGATTCTTCCAGATTCTCTGAATCTTTTGATGATATTATGCACTGTAGATGATGATATGTTCAAACTCTTTGCAATTTTACACTGTTGAACTCCTTTCTGATATTGCTCCACTATTTGTCGGTGCAGAATTAGGGGGATTGGTGATCCTCTTCCCATCTTTACTTCTGAGAGCCGCTGCCACTCCAAGATGCTCTTCTTATACCCAGTCATGTTAATGACCTATTGCCAGTTGACCTAATGAGTTGCAATTTGGTCCTCCAGCTGTTCCTTTTTTGTACCTTTAACTTTTCCAGCCTCTTATTGCCCCTGTCCCAACTTTTTTGAGATGTGTTGCTGTCATGAAATTTCAAATGAGCCAATATTTGGCATGAAATTTCAAAATGTCTCACTTTTGACATTTGATATGTTGTCTATGTTCTATTGTGAATACAATATCAGTTTTTTGAGATTGGTAAATTATTGTATTCCATTTTTATTTACAATTTGTACTTTGTCCCAACTTTTTTGGAATCGGGGTTGTACTTCAATGATGTTACACAAAGATCGATCCATAACAATTGTAAATGTCACTTAATTCCACAGGGTGTCGATAATGGTGGACACTGGTGAAAGTGATCACTATTATCGACACCTCACGTGACTTCTCAAATGCGCGTTTAGATACAAAATGCCGAGTGTCAAATGAAAGAGTAAGAAACAAAGAAGGTTTCGACAAGGAGATCATGAAATATCGGTGAATTTGAGAAGTAAAAAAAACGTGTCAGTGATCTTTCCACCATGCTTAACTACAATGATAAGGTCTGGGATTTCCTCAGATTGCTGATCGTGCTAAAGATATTCCATCTCAGGTAACAAGCTGCGTCATCAAACGATAAGATCAAAGGGCGAGGCAGGTCTTCCGGTTGATTAATTAACCAATAATAACTGTTGTAACTGAAACTCACCTTTATAAAATTGCTTTTTATTGGTAAATCTGAGAAGGTGTCGATAATTATGGACTGTCAATAACTGTAGCTGCCTCTCTAGTTCACTGCTGAAAAATCTCATCATAATCAAGATAACTAACTGGTGAGTGTTTTGGGCATAATTAAATGCTGTTTGGCACAAGGTACTTTTCTTGTATCATGTGGAAACTTCACATCTGCTATGCATGCACATACACTCACTGGCCACTTTATTAAGTACACCCATCCACCTGCCATTTTATGCAGTTATCTAAATCAGCCAATCCCTTGACAGCAGCACAATGCATAAAATCATGCAGATACAAATCAAGCGCTTCAGTTAATGTTCACTTCAAACATAAGAATGGGAAAAATTGTGATCTCTGTGACTTTCACTGTGGCATAGGTGTTGGTTTGAGCCAGATGGACTGGTTTGAGTATTTCAGAAACTGCTGATCTCCTGGGGTTTTCACACACAACAGTCTCTAGAGTTTACACAGAATGGTGCGAAAAACAAAAAACACCGAGTGAGCGACAGTCCTGTAGGTGGAAATGCCTTGTTGACAAGAGGGATCAGAGGAAAATGGCCAGATTGGTTCGAGCTACCAGGAAGGACATAGCAACTCTTTACAACCGTGGTGAGCAGAAAAGCATCTCAGCATGCAACAGCAGAAGAGCACATTGGGTTCCACTCCTGCAGCCAAGAACAGGAATCTTAGAATCAAGAACAAGTTCCTATTACAGTGGCCGGTGAGTGTAAAGTCTAAATGTTTCCCATACAGTGATGCTATACTGTATTATACACTGCCTGGCCAAAAAGTCACCATTTGGATTTAAATAAGCAAATACTTAAGAGCCTTTGGTTGGATAATGACTGCAGTGATGAACATGTTGCAGCTGGTACATTTTTTTTAACCCTAACTGATGCAGTGAGTAGCTTCTCATTTCTTTAACAACCATGTTGGAAGATGTCGCCCATGGTTGTGGAAAAACGTGATTGTGTTTCAGAAGAGTCACATTACTGTCCTGCATGAAGCAAAGAAACCAACTAAGGAGATCGCTGAAATGGCTGGAACTGGGTTAAGAACTTGTCCAATGCATTATTAAAACCTGGAAGGACAGTGGTGAATATAGTCAATTTCACAGAAGACATGTGGTCAGGAAGAAAGGGGGGAAAAAATTGACTGACCAAGATCAGAGATCACTTAAACACTTGAAGGTAAATCACCCAAAGACAGTATAACTCACAGCTATATTTAAGTTAAAGTAAGAGCATTTTCACATACATAACATGAAGAGAACTCACAGGATTGGGATTAAACATCTGTGTAGCCAAAAGAAAACCATTTGTTAGTGAGGCTAATCGGACAAAAAGGCTTCAAGGGAGCATAAAGACCATTTCAGAGCAATAGAAAAAGGTCATGTGGTCTGATGAGTCCAGATTTACCCTATTCCTGAGTGATGGGTGTGTCAGGGTAAGAAGGGAAGCGCATGAAGTGATGCATCCATCATGCATAGTGGCCACTGTACAAACCTCTGGAGGCAGAGTTATGATCTGTGGTTGCTTCAGTAGGTCAGGTCGAGGCTCAGCAACGTGATGGGGCAATAAAATGAAGTTGGCTAATTAGCTGAATGGACTGATTGACCAGGTTATCACATCAATGGATTATCTCTTGCCTGATGGCATGGGCATAAAATTAGGCCTCAAACTGTGAATGAGTGGTACAGGGAGCATGAGGAATCACTTTCACAGATGAATTAGCCACCAGAGTTCTGACCTTAACCCCACTAAAAGTCTTTGGGATGTGCTGGAGAAGACTTGACAGACTCTCCCATCCTCAACACAAGATCTCGGTGAAGAATTAATATAACTTTGGATGGAAATAGAGTGGTGCTTGAAAGTTTGTGAACTCTTTAGAATTTTCTATATTTCTGCATAAATAGGACCTAAAACATCATCAGATTTTCACACAAGGCCTAAAAGTAGATAAAGAAAACCCAGTTAAACAAATGAGACAAAATTATTATACTTGGCCATTTATTTATTGAGGAAAATGATCCAATATTACATATCTGTGAGTGGAAAAAGTATGTGAACCTCGAGGATTAGCAGTTAATTTGAAGGTGAAATTAGAGTCAGGTGTTTTCAATCAATGGGATGACAATCAGGTGCGAGTGGGCACCCTGTTTTATTTAAAGAACAAGGATCTATCAAAGTCTGATCTTCACAACACATTTGTGGAAGTGGATCATGGCATGAACAAAGGAGATTTCTGAGGACCTCAGAAAAAGCATTGTTGATGCTCATCAGGCTGGAAAAGGTTCCAAAACCATCTCTAAAAAGTTTGGACTCCACCAATCCACAGTCAGACAGATTGTGTACAAATGGAGGAAATTCAAGACCATTGCTACCCTCCCCTGGAGTGGTTGACCAACAACGATCACTCCAAGAGCAAGGCGTGTAATAGTTGGCGAGGTCACAATGGACTCCCAAGGTAACTTCTAAGCAACTGAAGGCCTCTCTCACATTGGCTAAGGTTAATGTTCATGAGTCCACCATCAGGAGAACACTGAACAACAATGGTGTGCATGGCAGGGTTGCAAGGAGAAAGCCACTGCTCTCCAAAAAGAACATTGCTGCTCGTCTGCAGTTTGCTAAAGATCACGTGGACAAGCCAAAAGGCTATTGGAAAAATGTTTTGTGGACAGATGAGACCAAAATAGAACTTTTTGGTTTAAATGAGAAGCGTTATGTTTGGAGAAAGGAAAACACTGCATTCCAGCATAAGAACCTTATCCCATCTGTGAAACATGGTGGCGGTAGTATCATGGTTTGGGCGCGTTTTGCTGCATCTGGGCCAGGATGGCTTGCCATCATTGATTTAACAATGAATTCTGAATTATACCAGCGAATTCTAAAGAAAAATATTAGGACATCTGTCCATGAACTGAATCTCAAGAGAAGGTGGGTCATGCAGCAAGACAACGACCCTAAGCACACAAGTCGTTCTACTAAATAATGGTTAAAGAAGAATAAAGTTAATGTTTTGGAATGGCCAAGTCAAAGTCCTGACCTTAATCCAATCGAAATGTTGTGGAAGGACCTGAAGTGAGCAGTTCATGTGAGGAAACCCACCAACATCCCAGAGTTGAAGCTGTTCTGTACGGAGAAACGGGCTAAAATTCCTCCAAGCTGGTGTGCAGGACTGATCAACAGTTACTGGAAACATTTAGTTGCAGTTATTGCTGCACAAGGGGGTCACACCAGATACTGAAAGCAAAGGTTCACATACTTTTGCCACTCACAGATATGTAACATTGGATCATTTTCCTCAATAAATAAATGACCAAGTATAATATTTTTGTCTCGTTTGTTTAACTGGGTTCTCTTTATCTGCTTTTAGACTTGTGTGAAAATCTGATGTTGTTTTAGGTCATATTTATGCAGAAATATAGAAAATTCTACAGGGTTCACAAACTTTCAAGCACCACTGTAAATGTAAATGTCATGTTGCATAAGGTTGCTGAAATAATGTCTTGGGGAATGCGTGCCATTATCAAAGCTGAAGGCGGTTCAACATAGAGGTCTGTGCGGGTCGAATTTTTCAGTCCCGCTCCCGCCCGCGCCCACATTGTGCAGTCCCGCTCCCGCCCGCACCCGCAAAGAATTATGATTTTCAGTCCCGCTTCCGCCCGCGCCTGCCATATTTTGTCCCACTCCTGCCCGCAAATCCCGCATGATGCAGACGTTCGCGTTATTTCTCAGGAAAGTTCTTGTCTTGACACAGCGTGATGGTGCCCCGCCCCCTACTTTGAGTGGATTTGAGCATAAATATCTACAGCTCACATTCACGTTTGTTATTTACCTTGTTTCTGAATTCAGCATGTAGTGTCTATAATAATAATAATAATAATAATAATAATTAGTGCTGTCAAGCGATTAAAATATTTAATCGCAAATCGCACATTATCACATGAGAAACCATTGTAATTCTCTGATCAGCATAAAAAAGTGAATGGGCTTGCTTTGTACCAATGGTTTTTTTTTTATTGCAAAGCAGAGCTAGTAAGAGAAGTGAATTGATTTGCTGCTTGAGTTAGTCTACAACTCTAATCAGAGAGACAGGTTACACAGTGACGGTAGGCTTGACTCAATGCTATCCCAGAAAACCTTCCTGTAATATGCAAATTTGGCCACCTCTGATTGGACAGCCAAATTTGCATATTACAGGAAGGATTTCTGGGATAGCATTGAGTCAAGCCTACCGTCACTGTGTAACCTGTCTCTCTGATTACAGTTGTAGACTAACGCAAGCAGTAAATCACTTCACTCATGGTTCTCTTGCTAGCTGGGTGTGAACTGCGAGTCATTAGAGTGATCAAAGGATTTCCCGTTAGGGTGATCAATGGCAAATTTAAGATGCCATTCCTCACTCAATCTGGCAATCTGACTCTCTCTGCAAATTTAGGCATCTTAAAATGTTTTTATTAATGCCAAATAAAATATCCAGCACAAATTATATATGATACACATAAATTAATAATTTATAAATTTTATTTCAAACACGTTTTTAGTTAGCGGGACTGCAGCTTATCACCGCTCCCGCCCGCGCCGGATATGTGCACTCCCGCTCCCGCCCGCGCGCATATGTGCACTTCCAGTCCCGCCCGCGCCCGCAATGAGCTTTCAAAATTTGTCCCGCGCAGCACTGCTTTGCGGCGGGTCCCGCGAGTCCCGCGGGACTCCCGTGGGAGTGCAGGGCTCTAGTTCAACAAAATATTACGGCATGGGATTTTTTTTTGTTTTGGCCATGCAGCGTACGAAGGTTAGCTCTGGTCCACTAATTTGACTGGACAAACAGTTCAAGAAAGCGGATACTTAGTACAACAGTCCTGGTACACTGCAAGTTGCTCGCATGGCATTTACAGTGTTTATTTGTTCATTTCTAGTAAATGCTGTACTTTTTCTCAGAGTGGTTTAAATAAAAAAAGTGCTTATGTTTTGGGGAAAAAATGGTTGAATTCATGAGGAAAATATTGTGGTCAGGTACAAACAAAAAATGTGGGAAGGAACAGAATTGGTCAAACTTTCTGTGGAAGCAGGAGAGACTGGGATTTAAAAAAAAAAAACAAAACCCCACACACATCCATGTACATCTTTACACCAGTGGGATGCGTTTATATGGGATATGTAAAACCATCATGATCAGCCAGCCAATATTCACACAATCCAATACATAGTTTTGTATAGTTTAAAAAAAAAAAAAAAGTGTCTATCCCCTATAAAGTTTAAAGCCCAAATCTCATCTCAATATCTCTAGCCGCTTTATCCTGTTCTACAGGGTCGCAGGCAAGCTGGAGCCTATCCTAGCTGACTACGGGCAAAAGGCGGGGTACACCCTGGACAAGTCGCCAGGTCATCACAGGGCTGACACATAGACACAGACAACCATTCACACTCACATTCACACCTACGCTCAATTTAGAGTCACCAGTTAACCTAACCTGCATGTCTTTGGACTGTGGGGGAAACCGGAGCACCCGGAGGAAACCCACGTGGACACGGGGAGAACATGCAAACTCCACACAGAAAGGCCCTCGCCGGCCACGGGGCTCAAACCCAGACCTTCTTGCTGTGAGGCGACAGCGCTAACCACTACACCACCATGCTGCCTTAAAGCCCAAATGTCTCAAAAAATTGTGTTATTCTCTTGAAAGACTCCAATCAGTCTGGAGTTAACAGTAGAGCCTATTACTGAGTCATTAAAGCATTAAAGGCCTTTTGATTTCATATAAAATCGGTGAAATTTAGTTTCCCTTGAAATTTGGTCATTAGGACGCACGTTTATTTCTGCAATATCTAAAAAAAACAAACAAAAAAACCCCCACACAAAACCCAGGCCATTCTGTGGCTGGGAAGTTATTTAATTAGAGGGGATTCCTGAGCAAATAATGTGCATGAAATCGCTCGCTTCACGCAGTCAAGCAGACAGAGGAAGTCCGTGTGTGTATGCACAAGTTTACCTGCTTCTTCTTCTTTTGGGTTTTATGGCAGCTGGCATCCACAGTGTTGCATTACTGCCATCTACAGGTTTACCTTTGACCGTGCACCGACAGTTCCATCATTCTGTCGCTAAACGAACAGCTGATCACACCGAGGTGCTCCCTGACCACCGATATTTATTAGTTTGGTCCTGTGTTTCCTTTCCTTTGCAACATAGCATCTTTTTTTTCTCGCTTTCCGTTACTGTAGTCGGTCTTTCATGTTTCATTCGCGTCCTCCATTTTTCTCTCCTGTTTCAAATTTGTATCCCACAATGCCTTGTGCGAATGGGGAAAGCCCACCATGTAATACATGATGTAGTATCTTGAATTGCATCATGTTGAAGCAGGAAAAAATAGCGGAGAATTTAGGGCCACATTAGAGGTCTGCGCGGGACAGAATTTTCAGTCCCGCTCCCGCCCGCTCCCGCATTGTGCAGTCCCGCTCCTACCCGCTCCCGCAAAGAATTATGATTTTCAGTCCCGTTCCTACCCACGCCTGCCATATTTTGTCCTGCTCCCGCCCGCAAATCCCGCATGATGCAGACGTTCGCGTTATTTCTCACGAAAGTTCTTGTCATTGGCTTGGGGAATTAAACATGCTGAGCTTAGCTGAGCTCTCCACTGACCGATCCTTCATTTATTGTAAGTTTATTGTTTAGACTCTGACATTCTGCTGACACATTCCAAGTTGAGCGCTGCATGCGCTCATGATTGACAGCTCTCGCTTTGATTGACAGCTCTCGCTTTGCGCACTCGCACTCCCACTTCCGAGTCTGTGGCGTTATCATTCCAACCGCGATTTCATTCTCCTCTCATATGAAGTGCTGCGCAACCACAACCAGCTCCTCAGATTATACACTGTCTATTTCTAGCTTTAAATTGAACAATCTGTGCGATACACAGTCCTTTTTAATACTAGTTAACAGGGCCGGTTCTGGAGGGGTAGCAACGGTAGCATTTGCACCCGGGACTGGTGTGGAGTGGGGCCCCAAAAAATAAAATAAAATAAAAAAATAAAGAGTTCTCTCTGTTCCTGAATAAGTGCATTACTGCGTGTCTCTGAGCAAAGGAGAGCCTGAACGTTGCAACCTCCCTATTGGCTGTTTATTGGTTGTTTGTAAAAATGTATCAATTGTTGCCCTTCCCACGGGAATCATCACGGGCTCGAGAGACGAGACCTGACGAGTTAATTCGTTGGTAGCAGAACAAAATGTCTGGACACAAATCGGGTTTTCAGAAAAGGAAAGAAAATAAACACAGGGTCGAAAATACAAAAAAGGAGGCAGAAAATGCAAAACGAGTATATACTTCTTGGCTTAGTAGACGAACAGAAGAAATCGAGGACGCAGGGATGGTTACTTTTTAAGGCAGCCCACCGTGGCTGCAGGCTTATTTATTACACCGTAGCCCATTTAGTTAAAATAGTTGATGTAAAATGTTTATAGTTATGTGATGGTTGTCCTGATTTAGACTGGTGTGCATGTTTTTTTTTTTGGGGGGTGTGTGTGTGTGTGTGTGTGTGTGTTGTGCGATGTTGCACCCGGGTCCAGATTAGGGCAGAACCGGCCCTGCTAGTTAATACTTTTTTAAATACTTTTTAATACTTAGGACTAATACTCTTGACTTTTTAACGCTAAAATGTACCCCTTTTTAAAGCAGCACTTACTTCTGAAGCACTGTGAGCTTCACTAGAGGAGCTCTGCTCTTCTGCCATGATCGGAGATCTCAAATACGGAAGAGCGGAAAGGAATCGGAAACGTACGCGAGATTAAACCACATCCGCAAATTTAGGCATCTTAAAATGTTTTTATTAATGCCAAATAAAATATCCAGCACAAATTATATATGATAGACATAAATTAATAATTTATAAATTTTATTTTAAACACGTTTTTAGTTAGCGGGACTGCAGCTTATCACCTTTCCCGCCCGCATTGTGCACTCCCCCTCCCGCTCGCGCCCGCAATGAGCTTTCAAAATTTGTCCCGCGCCGCACTGCTTTGCGTCGGGTCCCGCAGGACTCCCGCGGGAGTGCAGGGCTCTAGGCCACATGGCCCTAAATTCATTAATTGTTCTATTTTAAAAAAAGAAAACCTAATAACATTGGAAGTCTGTGATTTGAATTCAGTAGCTTTCGGCCCACTAAACAAAAATAATTGGGTGTCGGGGAAAATTATTTTCATGACCTACACTTGAAAAATCTGAAAGGCAGTATAGCTTTAAGGGTAAGTAGAACAGCTTGTAAAAAGTAGTAAAAATGTGCACTAGGGTTCACACTCATTCTCTTCAATAGAACTGTCAAGGGGCGGCACGGTGGTGTAGTGGTTAGCGCTGTCGTCTCACAGCAAGAAGGTCCGGGTTCGAGCCCCGTGGCCGGCGAGGGCCTTTCTGTGCGGAGTTTGCATGTTCTCCCCGTGTCCGCGTGGGTTTCCTCCGGGTGCTCCGGTTTCCCCCACAGTCCAAAGACATGCAGGTTAGGTTAACTGGTGACTCTAAATTGGCCGTAGGTGTGAATGGTTGTCTGTGTCTATGTGTCAGCCCTGTGATGACCTGGCGACTTGTCCAGGGTGTACCCCGCCTTTCGCCCGTAGTCAGCTGGGATAGGCTCCAGCTTGCCTGCGACCCTGTAGAAGGATAAAGCGGCTAGAGATAATGAGATGAGAACTGTCAAGGAGCAATGGGAGCATGTTATAATTTTACAACCCCCACCCAAAAAAAGTCTGCTAAATACAAAATGCAGAATTTCAACTGACATAATTAGAAACCCTGCAATCCACCAATGGAAAAAACTGACTTTTTAGGGGATTAGGCACTGTTTGGACAATAGTGACTTCAATATGCAAACACAACCTCATTTTAGATTTTTATCCCCCAGCATGGAGCAGTATTCAAAAATGTTTGCAAAGCTGGTATATGAAAGAAACTTTGAGACTTTGTTCCCCACAATCCCCAAGTTATGTGTTGTGTGTTTATTTATGGAAGAAAATCCTACAGGAAATCCTACAGACACGCAGCATGTCAATAAATGTGGTGACTACGGACTTGGTTTTCCAAACCTGTTATTGGCATGCAGCTGTCAAATGCCAGTCAAGTGCAGTCTTCAAAAGACTGAGAAGAAGGGCAGTGCTTCACAACCGTCATCGCAGAGCCACTTCCCTCTGCATCTTGTTACCACTTTTCAAATATTTTGTCTGGACAGGATACAACCACTTTCATACCAGTCAACACAGCAAAGTGCTTGTTGATACTGGGTCATGTGCACAGCTTGGGCTACAGATGATGTGCAGCTGGAGGCCAGTGAAGAGCTACTTAGTGTCTGTGGGTGCAGTACAAGTGCACAATCACCACCCCCATTCCTACATCAAGCATCAAACATTGTCCAAATGTTTCCAAAAAGTCAGCAAAAGAAAGTGCAAACCATGAGTTTCCATTGCATTTTGGTATGTGGACATATTGTATAGGGTGCAATTAGATTACATATTATGACAGACAAATACAAACACTGGTAGGATATGACTAAAGTCCAAAACAAATGGCATTTCAAAATGGCTGACCACTTGAACACATTGGATTGTCTAAGTTGCAACTAATTAACTAGCCATTTGTCCTGACAAGTTATGCCTGTGGTGTGATCTTTATATAGCTTTCAAACAAATTGCACAGTTCAACCTAAAATAGTCCCCCAAAAACACAATGATCAAACTGAACCATCACTGAAAATTACCCCAAGGATCAAACTGTATGTGGCTGTTAAATCACTCAATTCAAGAGTATAGCAGATAGACATGATCAACAGCTCTGACGTCCAGTTTCATGAGATTTACACATCAGGTGTCTGGTCGAAAGACCTAACTCTTCAACATGCACTTAATTTAGCACTTATGTAATTTATTTTATTTATTTAGTGTACTAGCATGAGGATACATTATTGATGGAGACGACAAAGCACCACTCCAAGTCACTCTGGAGAAGGGATCTGCCAAACGCTGTACCGTAACTGGACTTATAAAATGTAAATGAATTGAAAATGTTGGGAATGAAGGAGAACATTGTTTTGCGTTGAGCTTGGTTTTGTGGAAAATAAGAATTTTGAAAACATTACGCCAGAACCTTCTAGACAACCCAATGCCATATAAGAAGCATTTTATCCAGCCACAGAAGCATTTAGCAATAGCAAACCAATTCATGTTACCAGGTCAACTGACCACCGCCTGTGGCTACGTCCAAAACGGCATTCTGTCCTAATAGGGCAAATCACTAGAATTCAGAAAATGGTCCTGCCTGACCATGTCAGATTTGCTTCATACTTCCAAAGATTAATGTTATTAGTCACAATAAACAGTGTACAACATTTCAGCCTTAGACTTTTATTAGTTTTTGAGATATAGGAGCATGAATAAGGGGATGTGGCTCGAATTTAACCGTAAAAACGAGTGCTATAGAAAAAAGTCTGAAGTTCCATAAGCCATAAGTTTTGAACTAGAGCAGTGGCTACAATTATTGACACCTTTTCAGATTTACCAATAAAAAACAATTTTACATCAAAAGCCTCAACTTGTGTACTAGATCCCTTACCTACACATCTATTCAAACAGATAATACCTGAAGTAATTGAACCGCTTCTAAAAAATAATAAATTCTTCTCTTACGATTGGCTATGTACCCAAATCCTTTAAACTAGCAGTTATCAAACCCCTGATTTAAAAAAAAAAAAAAAAAAAAAAAAAAGACCTTGATCCCTGTCTGCTGTCCAATTATCGGGCAATATCAAACCTCCCCTTTATCTCCAAGATCCTTGAAAAAACTGTGGCACAGCAGTTATGCTCATATTTACATAGGAATAACTTCCATGACATGTATCAGTCAGGATTTAGACCTCATCATAGCACAGAGACAGCTCTGGTTAAAGTAGTAAACGACCTACTGTTGGCATCTGATCAGGGTTGTGTCTTGCTGCTTGTGTTGCTTGACCTTAGTGCAGCATTTGATACCATTGACAGTGTTTCCCCTAGAAAATGTTTGAAGGTGCGGTGGCAAGACCTGCGCTCAGACGTCCCACCCCAGTACGAGGATAAAAACAGCCAACAGCACAGAAGGCTATACATAGATTAATCCATCGGTCATGACTTTAGCCCACAACATGCCAGCACATAACTGCGCAGAATAAAATGCTAAAACAGCCAACAGTACACAACAAAAGCACCTCGGTAGTAGGCTAACTCAACTTAAACAACTTGCTTGTATCAGTACCAATGCAGTATAGAAACATTGAAAACAGAGGAAGCAGTGCACTCGGCGGTGCTAATAGAACACAGTAACTCTGGATGGCCTTTGTGTTTCTTCACGTGCAGCAGTAAAAGACCTCAGAGTGATTACTGACCCCAGTCTTTCATTCGAAACTCACATTGATAACATCACCCGGATAGCTTTCTTTCATCTCAGAAATATTGCTAAGATAAGAAATTTAATGACGCGGAAAAACTAGTTCATGCTTTCGTTACCTCCAGGTTGGATTATTATAATGGCCTTACTGTCTGGATGTTCCAATAAAGTGCATAAACAAGTTCCAGTTAGTTCAAAATGCAGCAGCAAGAGTCCTTAGTAGTAGTAGGCACCCGTCGGTCTCGAAAGACTATGGGTTTCACGCAGTAGGAGTCTTGCAGCATTTGGAGTGGCTGCAGAGGCCAATGCGGGAATGGCAATCCTTTCCACACCACTGGCAGATGTACGTGGAGGCTTCTACCATTTGACTCCTGGCCTTTCTTTTCTGCCTTTTTGTCTCATTAAGCAAAACCCGCCCCTCTTCAAACTTGGAGATGCCTTGCTGTAGAGTGCGCTTCCAGGAAGATCTCTCGGAGGCTAGAGAGTTTCCCATGAGTCGATGTCAACCCCCATGGCTTTGAAGTCTCTCTTATAGGTGTCTTTAAAACGCAAGAGGGATCTGCTTAAAGGTCGTTTTCCCTGGATGTGCTCTCCATACAGCAGATCTTTGGGGATTTGCCCCTCGTCAATCCTCACAACATGGCCCAGCCAGCGCAGGCACCTCTGCTTCAGCAACGCAAACATGCTTGGGATTTTAGCTCTCTTTAGGACATTGTTGTTCAGTATCTTGTCCTGCCAAGTGATGTTTAGTATCCGTCTGAGGCAACGCATATGGAAGGCATCCAATATTTGTTCCTGCTGGCTACGTAGAATCCAGAACTCACTACCATACAGGAGGGTGCTCAGGACGCATGCACTATAGACTTTGACCTTGGTGTGCTCCGTAAGTTTCTTGTTTAACCAGACTCTCTTTGCTAGCCTTGACATGGTGGTAGCTGCCTTACCGATGCGCTTGCTCAGCTCTGAATCAAGAAGCAAGAGTCCTTACTAGAACTAGAAAATATGACCACATCACCCCTGTCTTATCCACACTGCATTGGCTCCCAATCAAATTTCGTATTGATTATAAAATACTACTACTGACCTTTAAAGCACTGAATGGTCTCGCACCACAGTACCTGAGTGAACTTCTGGTCCTCTATGACCCGCCACGCCTACTTAGATCAAAAGGTGCAGGCTATCTGCTGGTACCTTGTAAAGGAACGGCTACATCAGGGGGAAGAGCCTTTTCTTACAAAGCCCCACAGTTATGGAACAGCATTCCAAGTAATATTCAGGAATCAAACAGTCTCAGTGTTTAAGTCTAAGCTGAAAACATATCTGTTTAGTCAAGCCTTTTGCTAATGGAGTTTATGAGGTAAAGGTGTAGATCTGGAGGGCCCTCAAAGAGTGTTTTGGTAAACTGGGATATATGGATGCTGTCAGTCCCCCACTCGCTTGCTCACTCGAGTTTGTTGACGGTGTAGTGGCTGCTGCTTTATGTCCCAGGGCTCCCTCATGCCTGTGTTACCTTCTGGCTCTCCCCTTTTAGTTATGCTGTCATAGTTAGTTGCCGGAGTCCCTGCTTGTACTCAGTGCTATATGTATACTGTTCCTACTTATTCAGGTGACATTGGGCATACCTAACAACCTGTGTTTTCTCCCCCCCCAAATCTGTCCCTCTGAGTTACATGTCGGTCCTGGGATTGAGATGCTGACCTCTTCTGCTCCTCGGACCTGCCTGATCCATTCTGGTGCCCTGTGTCTGGTTGGAGTCTCATCGCATCGCTCCTGTGGAGGACAGCCCCATGTGGACAGTTGAAAGTCACACCTGGAGGACGCTCTGGACACTTACAGTAATGCTTTTATGACTGAGGACAACAGTTGACTTGCTAACTTTAGGACTGCAGTTGTCATGAACAGTTTTGCACTCAAGTTTCCATCAATGAAGAGTTATAACATCAACGAAACTGACTTCATGTTAAAACTGTTAAATGTTATAGGTCATGTTGTCTGTTGTTGCCCAAATGAGGATGGGTTCCCTTTTGAGTCTGGTTCCTCTTGAGGTTTCTTCCTCATGTCGTCTGAGGGCGTTTTTCCATGCCACCGTCGCCACAGGCTTGCTCATTGGGGATAGATTAGGGATAAAATTAGCTCATGTTTTAAATCGTTCAAATTCTGTGAAGTTGCTTTGCGACAATGTTTACTGTTAAAAGCGCTATACAAATAAACTTGACTTAATTAATCAACTGGAAGACCTGTCTCGCCCTTTGATCTTGTCGTCTGATAACACAGCTCGTTACCGGAGATTGAATTTTTTTTAGCGCAATCAGCAATCTGAGGAAAACCCAGACGTCATCATCGCAGGTAAGCATGGTGGAAAGATCATGGACATGTTTTTACTTCTCAAATTCAAGGGATCTTTCATGATCTTGCCAAAACCTTCTTTGTTTCTTTCTCTTTCATGCGAGAGTCACCATTTTGTATCTAAACGTGCGTTTGAGAAGTCACATGAGGTGTCAATAATAGTGATCACTTTCACCGGTGTCCACCATTATCGACACCCTGTGGAATTCAGTGACATTTACAACTGTTATGTATCGATCTTTGTGTAACAGTGTTGAAGTAGATAAAGTACTTTAAAAAATAAAAGTGCTGTGATTTATAATATTTTTTTTTCTGATTCATAACAGAAAGAAATGTTTATAGGAGGATTTGGAATCCTATTGCAATAAATAGAATTAGACCAGAATTAAATTCCTAGCATATAAAAAAAATTACCCCCTCCTAGAACTGCCACCTTATTGTGGTGGAGGGGTTTGTGTGCTTGAATGATCCTAGGAGCTATGTTGTCGGGGGCATTATGCCCCTGTCAGGGTTTCCCCCAAGGCAGACAGGTCCTAGGTGACAGGCCAGACCAAGAGCAGTTCACCAAAACCCCTATGGAGAAAAAAATCAAGGACCGTGACGGCGCCCGGTATGACGCAGCCGGGGCCCCACCCTGGAGCCAGGCCCGGGGTTGGGGCTCGTATGCGAGCGATTGGTGGCCGGGCCTTTGCCCATGGGGCCTGGCCGGGCTCAGCCTGAAGAGGTGACGTGGGCCCGACCTCCTGTGGGTTCACCACCCACAGAGGTAGCAGTAGGGGATTGGTGCAGTGTGGACTGGGTGGCAGTCGAAGGCAGGGGCCTCGACGACCTGATCCCCGGACACAGCGGCTGGCTGTTAGGACATGGAAGGTCACTTTGCTGGGGGGGGAAAAAAGCCTGAGCTTGTGCGAGAGGTTGAGAGGTACCGGCTAGAGATAGTCGGGCTCACCTCCACGCACACCTTGGGCTCCGGAACCCAGCTCCTCGAGAGGGGCTGGATTCTCCATTTCTCTGGAGTTGCCCGTGGTGAGCGGCGGCGGGCTGGTGTGGGCTTGCTTATAGCTCCCCAGCTCAGCCGCCATGTGTTGGAGTTTACCCCAGTGAACGAGAGGGTCGCCTCTCTGCGCCTTCAGATTGGGGAGAGGGCTCTTGCTGTTGTTTGTGCCTACGGGCCAAATAGCAGTATAGAGTATCCGGCCTTCTTGGAGTCCCTGGGAGAGGTACTGAGGGGTGCTCAGGCTGGGGACTCCATTGTGCTACTGGGGGACTTCAATGCTCATGTGGGCGACGACAGTGACCCCTGAAGGGGCGTGGTTGGGAGGAACGGCCTCCCCGATCTGAACCCGAGTGGTGTTTTGTTATTGGACTTCTGTGCTAGTCACGGTTTGTCCATAACGAACACCATGTTCGAGCATAGGGGTGTCCATAAGTGCACGTGGCACCAGGACACCTTAGGTCGGAGGTCGATGATCGACTTTGTAGTTGTTTCATCTGATCTCCGGCCCTATGTCTTGGACACTCGGGTGAAGAGAGGGGCTGAGCTGTCAACTGATCACCACCTGGTGGTGAGTTGGATCCGCTGGCGGAGGAGGAAGCTGGACAGACCAGGCAGGCCCAAATGTATGGTGAGGGTCTGCTGGGAACGTCTGGCCGAGCACTCTGTTGGGGAGGTCTTTAACTCCCACCTCCGGGAGAGCTTTTCCCAGCTTCCGAGGGAGGCGGGGGACATTGAGTCTGAGTGGACCATGCTCTCTACCTCCATTGTGGACGCAGCTGTTCGGAGCTGTGGCTGCAAGGTCTCCGGTGCCTGTCGTGGCGGCAATCCCCAAACCCGGTGGTGGACACCGGAAGTAAGGGATGCCGTCAAGCTGAAGAAGGAGTCCTATCGGGCCATGTTGACCTCCGGGACTCCTGAGGCAGCTGACGGGTATTGACAGGCCAGGCATGCTGCAGCTCGGGCAGTTGCGGAGGCAAAAACTCGGAACTGGGAGGAGTTCGGGGAGGCCATGGAGAAGGACTATCGGTCGGCCTCGAAGAAATTCTGGCAAACCGTCCGGCGCCTCAGGAGGGGGAAGCAGTACTCTGCCAACAGTGTTTACAGTGCGGGTGGGGAGCTGTTGACCTCGACTGGGGACATTGTCAGGCGGTGGAAGGAATACTTCGAGGATCTCCTCAATCCCACCGTCATGTCTTCCACTGAGGAGACTGAGGCTGATGACTCAGAGGTGGACTCGTCCATTACCCAAGCCGAAGTCACTGAGGTGGTTTGCAAGCTCCTCGGTGGCAAGCCACAGGGGGTGGATGAGATCCGCCCCGAATATCTCAAGTCTCTGGATGTTGTGGGGCTGTCTTGGCTGACATGCCTCTGCAACATCGCGTGGCGGTTGGGGACAGTGCCTCTGGAGTGGCAGACCGGGGTGGTGGTCCCTCTTTTTAAGAAAGGGGACCGGAGAGTGTGCTCCAATTATAGGGGAAATCACACTTCTCAGCCTCCCAGGGAAGGTTTACTCCAGGGTACTGGAGAGGAGAATTCGACCAATAGTCGAACCTCGGATCCAGGAGGAACAATGCGGTTTTCGTCCTGGTCGTGGAACACTGGACCAGTTCTATACCCTTCATAGGGTGCTCGAGGGTTCATGGGAGTTTGCCCAACCAGTCCACATGTGCTTTGTGAATCTGGAGAAGGCATTCGACCGTGTCCCCCATGGTATTCTGTGGGGGGTGCTTCGGGAGTATGGGGTTCGGGGCTCTTTGCTAAGGGCTGTCCAGTCCCTGTACGAACGGAGCAGGAGTCTGGTTCGCATTGCCGGCAGTAAGTCAGACCTGTTCCCAGTGCATGTTGGACTCCGGCAGGGCTGCCCTTTGTCACCGGTTCTGTTCATAATTTTTATGGACAGAATTTCTAGGTGCAGCCAGGGGCCGGAAGGAATCCTGTTTGGGAACCACAGGATTTCATCTCTGCTTTTTGCGGATGATGTTGTCCTGTTGGCTTCTTCAAACCAGGACCTTCAGCATGCACTGGGGCGGTTTGCAGTCGAGTGCGAAGCGGCTGGGATGAGAATCAGCACCTCCAAGTCCGAGGCCATGGTTCTCGACCGGAAAAGGGTGGCTTGCCCTCTCCAGGTTGGTGGAGAAGTCCTGCCTCAAGTGGAGGAGTTTAAGTATCTCGGGATCTTGTTCACGAGTGAGGGAAGGATGGAGCGCGAGATCGACAGGCGGATCGGTGCAGCCTCCGCAGTGATGCGGTCGCTTTACCGGTCCGTCGTGGTGAAGGAGCTGAGCCAAAAGGCGAAGCTCTCAATTTACCGGTCGATCTACATTCCAACTCTCACCTATGGTCATGAGCTTTGGGTAATGACCGAAAGAACAAGATCGCGAATACAAGCGGCCGAAATGAGTTTCCTTCGCAGGGTGGCTGGGCGCTCCCTTAGAGATAGGGTGAGAAGCACAGTCACTCGGGAGGAGCTCGGAGTAGAGCCGCTGCTCCTCCACATCGAGAGGAATCAGCTGAGGTGGCTCAGGCATCTTTTTTGGATGCCTCCTGGATGCCTCCCTGGGGAGGTGTTCCAGGCATGTCCCCCCGGGAAGAGGCCCCGGGGAAGACCCAGGACACGCTGGAGGGACACGCAGGGGCGGACAGGAACCTGATCTGCTCCGCCACTACCAAGAGTCTGGGAATCCCGCTACTTGCTCTCGACATTCCTCTCATTGTCCTGACACTCAATGGCACCAGCTTGACCAGCATTACCCACCTTACCACCCCGCTCACCCTAAGGATTTCCGGTAACCATCCAGCTTCACATCATGAACAACCTCCACGTACCCATTGTCCTAGGATTGCTGTGGTTAACACAGCACAACCCCCACCTTAACTGGGCTGACAACACCATCCTAGGCTGGAGCCAGTCCTGCCTAGCTTCCTGTCTGAACTCCGCTTTGCCTCCCGCCAAACCACCGCAGCCTTCAGCCAGTGAGTTCCCTGACCTCTCTCACGTGCCTTTGGAATATCTGTATCTCAAACTCATTTTCAGCAAGACCTGAGCAGTGTCCCTCTCTCCTCACAGACCCTAAGACTGTAGAATCGACCTTCTACCTGGGACAGCGCCACCCAAAGGACGACTCTACTCTACTCTTTCCTGTTGAAAGGCAAGCCATGGAGAAGTACATCTCTGAATCTTTGGCAGCTGGGATCATCCGCCCTTCCTCCTCCCTAGCAGGGGTGGGATTCTTCTTCATGGAAAAGAAGGACAAGTCACTCCGCCTCTGCATTGACTATCAGGGTCTCAACGCCATCACGGTCAAGAACTGCTACCCACTACCGCTCATGACCACAGCCTTTGAATTACTCCAGGGAGCCAAGGTATTCACCAAGCTAGATCTACGCAATGCATATCATCTCGTCAGGATCAGGGAGGGGGATGAGTAGAAGACGGCCTTTAACACCACCACTGGCCACTACGAGTACCTCATGGTCCCTTTTGGCCTGACCAATGGGCCCACAGTCTTCCAGGCACTTGTTAACAATGTCTTAAGGGACTTCCTAAACATCTTCGTTTTTGTGCACCTGGATGACATCCTGATCTTCTCCCGCTCCCTGGAGGAACATCGGGGTCATATCCAGCAGGTCCTCCAGCGCCTGCTAGAGAACAAGTTGTTCGTCAAGGTGGAAAAGAACGAGTTCCACCAAGGCTCTGTCTCGTTCCTGGGGTTCATCATCTCTCCAGCAAAGATCCAGATGGACCCCCTCAAGCTGGAGGCAGTCGCTGACTGGCCCACCCGATCTTCAAGATGAGAGCTCCAGTGCTTCCTGGGGTTCGCCAACTTCTACAGGCGCTTCATCCGTGACTTCAGCATGGTGGCCGGACCTCTGTCAGCCCTGACCTCGACCAAGACCAAGTTCAAGTGGGGGGAGGAAGCAGATAAAGCCTTTTCAAAGGCCGTGAAACTAGCCTTGGAGGAGTGGAGGCACTGGCTCGAGGGGTCTGATCTCCCTTTCCTAGTCTGGACTGACCATAACCTGGAGTACCTCAAGTCCGCCAAACGTCTCAATTCCCGTCAAGCCCGTTGGTCTCTCTTTTTCTCCCGGTTCAACTTCATGCTCTCCTACCACCCAGGCTCCAAGAATGGCAAACCCGACACCCTGTCCAGGATGTTCTCTTACCACCAGGAGGAGTCCAAGCCACCTGAGACCATCCTTCCTCCATGCTGCCTGGTGGGAGCCGCTATTCTAGAGGTTGAGACGCTCGTGCAGAAGGCCCTGGAGCAGGATCCCGGTGAAGGTAACTCCAACAACATTCCTTGTAACCATCTGTTTGTTCCCTGTCCTGTGCGAACTCAGGTGCTGCAGTGGGGTCATGGCTCCAAGCTGGCCTGTTGTCCGGGAGCCGCCTGAATCCTGGCTCTCATCCAGCAGTGCTTTTGGTGGCCATCCATCAAGGAGGACATCCAGGAGTTCGTGGCAGTCTGCGACACATGCTCCCGAAACAAGACAGCCAATCGACGCCCTGCTGGCTGACTAAGACCCCTTCCAACTCTGCATCGACCTTGGTCTCACATTGTCCTGGACTTCATCACAGGACTCCCCAACTCAGGTGGCAACACATGCATCCTCACTGTTATTGACCGTTTTTCCAAGACAGTCCATTTCATTCCTCTACCCAAGCTCCCCTCAGCCAAAGAGACCGCAGAACTGCTCGTCCACCACGTTTTCCGCCTACATGGTCTGCCTACCGACATCGTTTCTGACCGGGGTCCTCAGTTCACTGCACAGTTCTGGAGAGCCTTCTGCAAACTCATCGGAGCCACCTGTAGTTTCTCCTCAGGCTTCCACCCACAGACCAACAGCCAGGCAGAACAGGCGAACCAAGCTTTGGAAGTTGCACTCAGGTGCATGTCGTCCAGGGATGCCAGTTCTTGGAACAAGTACCCACCCTGGATCGAATATGCACATAACACTCTCCTTTCCTCTGCCACAGGTCTCTCTCCGTTCCAGTGCTCACTAGGTTACCAACCACCACTGTTCCCCAGCCAAGAGGAGGAGGTTGCCGTACCCTCAGCCCAGGTCTTTATATGCCGCTGCAGGAGGACGTGGGCATTGGCCCAGAGAAGACTCATTCACTCCGCACTCGCATCCAAGAGGCAGGCTGACAAACGTCACTCCAAGGCACCCACCTACCGAGTAGGTCAACGAGTTATGCTCTCCACGCGCCACCTGCCACTTAGGACTGTCTCTCGCAAGCAAGCATCCAGGTTCCTTGGACCCTTCCTCATCAGAACCCATGTTCTGTTAGACTGGCATTACCACTTACCATGCGAAGTGTTCACCCTACCTTTCATGTATCTCAGCTTAAACCTCTGGTCTCTAGTTCCACCGGCAACACCCTGACGCTCTTCCTAAAGTGCCTGGAGGCGCTCGTTGGGGGTGGGGGGGGTGGGGGGGTTACTGTCATGTTCCGCCCCGGACATCCACTCCAGAGATTATGGATCTCTCACGCCAGCGCCGATCCGGATCCGGGACAGGAATTCCTTCTCAACTGCATTCACTTCCTGGTTTTCACCGCTGCTTATAAATATGCCGTTCTCAGACTCAGACCTTGCCAGAACGCCTCGTTTGCTTCTCTAGCCGTTTCTGTGCCTCTCTTGCTTCTCATGGTTTTTCTCTCTAGCGATTTTTCTCTTGTTCATGGTTTTTGCACTAGCATTTTTCTGATTCATGGTTTCTTGCACTAAGGGTCTTTTCTTGTTCAGGGGTTTTTGCGCTAGGGTTTTTGTCTTTGCCTGTCTCATGTTTTTGTCAAGGTGTTTGTTCTCATTTTGCCCGGACTATTTTTGCCATTTGTTTTTTGTCCTGTTTACCTTTTGCCATGCCCTTTCTTCCCTGTATTAAATCATCTTATTTATTGGATTACTGTGTTCTGCGTTTGGATCTGAACTTCACCATACCTCCACTCACTCTAACAATATGTTTAAATACTGCAGCTGAAGATCCACAACGGCATATTTACCACTTTATGTATTGTTGAAATCCATATCTCCACAGTTAAACATGTGAGAACTTTCAAATTCTGGCATTTATTTCTCATTGTAGTACTGTTTGGTAACCAAGTATTTGTTTAAAAGAAATCAAACTTTTGCGTTATAAGCCATTACACACACAAAAAAAAAAAAACCACCACAAATAGTGTGCCACTATTTTACATTTCTCTCTGTAGTAAAATGAGGCATATTTGATCCCTTAATAAATATAGTTTGGTTGAAGATACCAACTTCATATTTTGTGTGTATGCTAAGACCTGCTCTTTTCAGTGGTGCCACTCTTTTTATGGTAGACATGAGCAGCATGCATTTGAAATATGGGTACGAAATGACTATTTTAATGGCTCATAACTCAAAGTTTGATTTCTTTTAGACAAATACCAAGTGAGCAAAACAGTACTACAATATGATAAATAAATACCAGAATTTGAAAGCTCTGGCATGTGGAGATACAGAGCGCCAAAAATGCTCCAAAGCACAAAAATTTTTTTGTAACAGATTTTAACAATACATTAAGTAGTTAAATAATCAATTGTGGCTCTTCAGTTGCAGTATTTAAAGATATATTGTACCTAAGAACAATTCCTGAAAATTTCATGCATCTAGCTTAATAAAGTGACCAGTGAGTGTATTTAAGTACACCCATACACCTGCTGTTTTATGCAGTTCTCTAAATCAGCCGATCCCTTGACAGCACAATGCATAAAATCATGCAGATACAAATCAAGAGCTTCAGTTAATGTTCACTTCAAACATCAGAATGGGAAACATTGTGATCTCTGTGACTTTCACTGTGGCATGAGTGTTGGTGCCAGATGGACTGGTTTGAGGATTTCAGAAACTGCTGATCTCCTGGGGGTTTCTCACACACACACACACACACACACACACACACACACACACACACACACACAGTCTCTAGAGTTTACACAGAATGGTGTGGGGACTGCTCTGAGAGCACAATATCCCCCACTAGCAACTATACCATAACTCTGGTAAAATGCGCCATCATTGAACGAAATTACAATATGCATATTACTGACATATAACAAAGAATCCTGTCAAGTTTCGTTAAATTCCTCCAAAAATTGTGTGCGGACTTTATTTCAGAAGGCGAGTACCCTTCCCGGGGCGGATGGACATCGCCACGACATAATCCCCCATCGGGCCTGTCAGCCAGTGGGGGATAATAAAAATTGTGAGGGAAGTTGATTTCAGAAAGCAAGCACACCTTGATGAAATTGCCAAAGTACAAGTTTGTTAATAATCAAGAGCACAACTCTAGTCAAATTTGCCCAAATTAAACAAAATAATGTGTATAATGGTCATAAAACAAAGCCTTTGGTTTGGTGAAATTCCTCCACAAGTTGAGAGAGGAGTTGATTTCAGAAGGAAAAGACACCCTCATGAAATTGTCAAATTATAAATTGTTAATCAAGGGCTGTAACTCTGGTAAAATGTGACAGAATTTAACGAAATTACAATATGCGTATGACTGACATATAACAAAGAATCCTGCCATGTTTTGTGAAATTCCTCCAAAAATTGTGAGGGGAGTTGATTTCAGAAGGTGAGCACCCTTCCCGGGAGGGAGGGAGGGACAGACATCGCCACAACATAATCCCCGTTCGGGCCTTTTGGCCAGTGGGGGATAAAAAAAAAAATTGAGTCAGCGACAGTTCTACGGGAGAGGTCAGAGGAAAATGGTTAGATTGGTTCGAGCCGCCAGGAAGGATATAGTCACTCATATAATCACTCTTTACAACCGTGGTGAGCAGAAAAGCATCTCAGCATGCAACAGCAGAAGAGTACATTGGGTTCCACTCCTGCCAGCCAAGAACAGGAATCTTAGAATCAAGAACAAGTTCCTATTAAAGTGGCCGGTGAGTATAGCTCAAAAGTTACAATTTATGGAATTTGAGTTTTTTTGATAGTGCTCGTTTTTACAGCAAAATTCAATCCACACCCCTTTGTTCATGCCCCTGTATCTCAAAAACTAACAAAGGTGCAAGGGTGAAATTGTGTACACTGTATATTGGGATGAATGACAATATTTGAAAGTATGAATCAAATCTGACATGGTCAGTCCGGAGGTGTTTGGCGAGATCACATGGATTGACCCAATAGTCAAAATATTTCACCGCCACAAGACAGTTATTACAGGGCACATACTGTTGTGAAGCTTAGGAACAAGATTAAATAATATGCCTGGCAAGTTAAAGCATGAAGTGTCATGTTGCGCTGCGAGTTGAGCTATTTTAAACTAAGATTTTAGAGCGCGCAGAAACACACTTTCTGTAGATCATGTAAAAAATAAATAAATAGATTTTACAGCGCAAGGTCTCATATCTGATCTAGTGTCTGTCGGTGACACTCTGCCACAGCTGAGTAAGCACACTGCATTTTCTCTGCAGAAATGCAGTCTAGTTCCAGCTCGTACTCTCTTTTTAGCATCATTGTGGCATTTATAGACTACACAATGAGGCATACTTATTTAAAAACTGATAAATTCAGTAAAATACCTGTAAAACTAGCAAAACTACAATGTAAAGCAGAGAATATAAACAGTCGAGTTGCTCCAAGCGACTGCTACCTGGCGCTATTGCATGCGTCACCACCGCAGGAAGCCCATCTGGCATTTTAAAGGCAATTCATTTTTTCTCAAACACTATTTGGTCTTTGAAAATGAAAGTTTGATTTTTGAAATCCGCGACTACTTAAAATAAATTTGAGAATAAATCTGCTGGAGGATCCCTTTAAAATCATTTTCACAAATTACTTAAGTATTTCTGGGATCTCCATTCAGGAGTTCAAAGCATAAATTTAAAATCTATGAATCATTTCTCTCAAATGGGCCTTTTGACAAACATGTAAAAAAGCCATTTTTATGAAAGCATTTCATGCATGCACAGATACACGTCTTACAATCCTTCTGAGGATTTACCATTGACAATTTACTAATGCAGCTAATTAATGCTATAACGCCAAAATCTAACTCGAATCTTAACCTCAGTAACCAAAGGGAAAATTAGAGCTTATTCATTCATTCATTCATTATAATAATAATAATAATAATAAAAAAGCAGTTTTCCTCATGGGTAACACAAAACAGATATTCCCATCCCTGTAGGGACAGTTGCTTCCTAGCAGATATAAAAACGTGTCTCTCCCCCAGTCCCTCCCACCCCTACACACTTTACCTGCTGTAGACGTTTGGGTCAGCATTGCGGCTCAGCAAGAGAGCCACACACTTGCTGATGTTCTCTTCAGTGGCAGAAATTGCAGTGCAAGCTGCCATTAGCACGGTATAATGATCTGAGTGCAAGCAAAAAGAGAGAGGAAAGGAAAACAAGCTCAAGATTACAGTCTGCAAACTGTGGCAGTAACAGAGAACATGAAATACTTTTGATAGTACAAAAGTAGTGTTGAGGTAACATTAGAAATCTTTTGCAGTAACAAGGAATATATTATGAAGCAACAGCAACTGGGCAATTCCATGTAAATGTCAACCTCACCATGCAAAAATAAAGCAACATGTAATACATCAAAACCACTCCCAGAGATATCACCTAGGCCTGTATTTTACAGATGTGAATAAGTTGAACCAATTTGTAGCCAACCTAATATGTCACTGTCAGTCTTTCTTTCTTATAATGTAAAACCCAAGCTAAAATCAACTTTGATCGTGTACAATTCTATATTATTGCCACAAGCCACAGAAATGTATGCTAAAATCCACAAAACAGCAAAACAATAGCCATCCTAAATATTATTTAAGAACTTTGATAGTTTTAGCTGATATTTAGAGAGTTTTTCAAAGGGTTATGCTGGTTAAATTGCTGATTTTCTAAACATATGCCATGTCTATTTCAGACGCGTCACATCCATAACGGAATTTCGTCACATCCATAACGCTGACTTTTCCTTCCAAAACTCTGCATGAAATACAAAATATTTTAAACAAAGATTTTTTAATATTCACCTTGGACCCCTCTATCAAACGGATATCTCCATTTCGACATTAGGTTTACAATTTCACAGAGTTTGATAAAAATGTACAGTCACCCAAGAAAAGTGATACTTTTTCTGTCACATCCATAACGCATCTTTTATTGGCATTTTCTGGCATGCCCTAGATGTACTATGGGAATTGTTCTTGTTCTATCACTTCTCCAGTACGGTACAGCCTTAAAATATGCAACACCTGTTTAAATACTGGGAGACAATAAAACATGCACTGGGTCATTTGTTGCCATTTTGAGTTCAAGTGTCACGTCCATAACGCTGGAATTGCTCAACTGTGGAACTCCATAAACAACAAATAACATGACTGCATTAAGTGTAAAAGGGTACCTGTAGCAAAAAATAAACATGGGCCAGAAACGTTACACAAATGCATTTTGACTCCCCTGTATTGTCACACGGTGCTGCTTTAAAATTCTTTTGCATTCCTGCTCATTTCAGGTTGCAGCCATAATTGCTATTTTGTGGGCGGGGTCAAAGATCAGCATGACATATCGTTGTATCTCGATTGGCTCACTGCTCCTGACACCACGATGCAGCTGGATCAACAAAACATGGTTGAAAAATGGGGACGTGCAAAGCTAAATGCAAAAATAAACGTTATAATAAGGGAAAGCTTTTTTTTGTGTGCGCGTGCGTGTTCATTCCATTGCCGACAACCGGGCAACGTAAACGACTTGCTAAACAACTTGGGAATAGGACACACTTTAGAAACACTCTTCTTTGGTAGAAGTTCTGTTGTTTTTGAGCCCAATTGCTTTGAAAGGAATCTTCAGGCTGAGCTCTTGGGCTAGGCATGTCGCATTAGACTCAAACACGATGCTGTGTTGATAATACTCCGACACTGTTCACAGAAAAGGGATTCAGATCAGGCAAGCTGAAGTGAGAAGAAATGCAAGCAAGCTATAACATTCATTAGTGCACATGTAATAAGTTAGACTTAACTCTAGATCTAGGCCAAGTTAAAAAAAGTTGCCTTTATTATCTCGCTCATTATATATATATATATATATATATATATATATATATATATATATATATACACACACACACACACACACACACACACACATATACACACACACACACACGAGAGCGGAGTGCAAAATTTATTAGTAAATAATCCCATGATTTTTTTAAAGCAAATTAAAAATAAGCTATGGATAAAAACACATATGTAAATAAAAATATGAAAATTTTGTTGGCTGATGGTCAAGTGCCTATGAGATACATTGCCTTGCACTTACGATCGGGTTCCCTGTGTTCAAAAAGCCATCTCCAAAAAAAAAAGAATTTTATTACACACACACACACACACACACACACACACTACTTGAAAGTTTGTGAACCCTTTAGAATTTTCTATATTTCTGCATAAATAGGACCTAAAACATCATCAGATTTTCACACAAGTCCTAAAAGTAGATAAAGAGAACCCAGTTAAACAAATGAGACAAAAATATTATACTTGATCATTTATTTATTGAGGAAAATGACCCAATATTACATATCTGTGAGTGGCAAAAGTATGTGAATCTCTAGGATTAGCAGTTAATTTGAAGGTGAAATTAGAGTCAGGTGTTTACAATCAATGGGATGACAATCAGGTGTGAGTGGGCACCCTGTTTTATTTAAAGAACAGGGATCTATCAAAGTTTGATCTTCACAACACGTTTGTGGAAGTGTATCATGGCACGAACAATAGAGATTTCTGAGGACCTCAGAAAAAGCGTTGTTGATGTTCATCAGGCTGGAAAAGGTTACAAAACCATCTCTAAAGAGTTTGGACTCCACCAATCCACAGTCAGACAGATTGTGTACAAATGGAGGAAATTCAAGACCATTGCTACCCTCCCCTGGAGTGGTTGACCAACAAAGACCACTCCAAGAGCAAGGCATGTAATAGTTGGCGAGGTCACAATGGACCCCAGGGTAACTTCTAAGCAACTGAAGGCCTCTCTCACATTGGCTAATGTTCATGTTCATGAGTCCACCATCAGGAGAACACTGAACAACAATGGTGTGCATGGCAGGGTTGCAAGGAGAAAGCCAATGCTCTCTAAAAAGAACATTGCTGTTCATCTGCAGTTTGCTAAAGATCACGTGGACAAGCCAGAAGGCTACTGGAAAAATGCTTTGTAGACAGATGAGACCAAAATAGAACATTTTGGTTTAAATGAGAAGCGTTATGTTTGGAGAAAGGAAAAACACTGCATTCCAGCATAAGAACCTTATCCCATCTGTGAAACATGGTGGTGGTAGTATCACGGTTTGGGCCTGTTTCGCTGCATCTGGGCCAGGACGGCTTGCCATCATTAACGGAACAATGAATTCTGAATTATACCAGCGAATTCTAAAGGAAAATGTCAGGACATCTGTCCATGAACTGAATCTCAAGAGAAGGTGGGTCATGCACCAAGACAACGACCCTAAGCACACAAGTTGTTCTACCAAAGAATGGTTAAAGAAGAATAAAGTTAATGTTTTGGAATGGCCAAGTCAAAGTCCTGACCTTAATCCAATCAAAATGTTGTGGAAGGACCTGAAGCGTGCAGTTCATGTGAGGACACCCACCAACATCCCAGAGTTGAAGCTGTTCTGTACAGAGGAACGGGCTAAAATTCCTCCAAGCCGGTGTGCAGGACTGATCAACAGTTACCGGAAATGTTTAGTTGCAGTTATTGCTGCACAAGGGGGTCACACCAGATACTGAAAGCAAAGATTCGCATACTTTTGCCACTCACAGATATGTAATATTGGATCATTTTCCTCAATAAATAAATGACCAAGTGTAATATTTTTGTCTCATTTGTTTAACTGGGTTCTCTTTATCTACTTTTAGGACTTGTGTGAAAATCTGATGATGTTTTAGGTCATATTTATGCAGAAATATAGAAAATTCTATAACTGTATTCTCACACACACACAAAATAAATAAATAAATAAGCTTCATAGCTAGTATGCACACACGCATACATAAACACGCGCGCACACAGATTCTATATATAATTGGCTGGTGACCGATTTGTGAGTTCTCCATCTATCTGGTGCTGGCCCTCTCACATTCCTGGCAATCATGGCCTGTATATAGTCCATTTCCAATGCAGGCTTGTGTGCAACAGACATTTCCAAACCGGGTTTATCCCTAAAACAATTTAATGACTGTGCCTGTATTGTATCACATAAGTTCATGCTCTTTACAACAAACACATTCAATGTCCGTTTTCCGCTTGGCACACTTTCCACATCAGCATCAGAATGCTGCCGAACCCTCTGACCTGCCTTCCTGACTTTGCGCTTGCAAAGTACCACCGATTTCATCATTAGAATCATCTAATTATTCGCTGCTGACATCATTTCCCAGATGTGGATAGTCCTTTTTCCGAGGTTCATACAGATATCCGGTTTCTCCACTGTCCATACTGACTTGAAGACAACTCCTTTTGTCTGACTAAATCCAGGCTAACAAATATGTTTACGTTGGGTACACTTAACTTCTGGTACCTGGCAATCACCGACTTGACTGAGGCCCATATCGGTTGCCCATGTGCTTTTGGACTTTTAGCACTTAAAGCTACTTATGATGGCTAATCAGGTGGCTGCACTTGTGTGTATTATAATTAGGGCTTGTCCTATTGACATTGATCATGTTTAAATGCTGTACAGGTACCCTTTAAAAGCACTTTTTCAAAGGCCCAATTGTGTACACAACTGTGTGCGAATGCAGTGTGTACACAGTCGTGTTGCAGACGTTCTTGCCCTGATTAGAGGCAGGTTTAGGCTACATGAGTAAGTCTGGTCAAGAGTACGATGCAGACTCAGAATGGTTGTGTCTGCAATGGAGCAGGAAAATAAATAAAACATCAGTATTGGGCCAGCGCAATGACGTCAGCATCACGCTCTGTATACTAGCATTATCCATCACTGCTGCATATTTCTCTCTCTATGCAGAACACAAGCTATGAAGCGGCAGCTGGTTTCACATTTAATTATTTCCTTCCAAAGCCCCCAAACACAGACACTCTGATACACACAGAGACTGAACATGGAGGAAATGCCTAAATTACTTTGCTCATTCTCCCCACCAGTGTGTAAACTGAACACACACTAGCAGATTAATTGGATGTTTTCAATAACCTTGTTTTTGCGTCACAACTATTAAGTGAAGTCAGATGAAGCAAGCTGAAAAAGCTCTGGGATAAAACTGAACTCACACACAGCTCTGTGTATAGCGTAAAGATTCATTCTAGCCTTAAGAGCATTAAAAGTAGCTATAAATAATTAAAAAGCACAATGTGTCATTCACACACTTCCAAAATTAAAGCTATACTGCCTTTCAGATTTGTCAAGTTTAGGTCATAAAAAGAATTTCCCCCGACATCCAATTATTTTTGTTTACTGGACCGAAAGCTACTCAATTCGAATCACAGACTTCCAGTTTTATTAGGGTTTTTTAACAGAACAATTAATGAATTTAGGGCCATGTGGCCCGAAATTCTCTGCTATTTTTTCCTGCTTCACCATGACCCAATTCAAGATACTACATCATACATCACGTGGTGGGCTTTCCCCATTCACACAAGGCATTGTGGGATACAAATTTGAAACAGGAGAGAAAAATGGAGGACACGAATGAAATGTGAAAGTTCAACTGCAGTAATGGAAAGTGAGAAGAAAAGGCATTATGATGCGAAGGAAAGGAAGCGTAGGACCAAACTAATAAATATCAGTGGTCAGTGAACACCTCGGTGTGATCAGCTGTTCATTTAGCGACAGAATGATGGAACTGTCAGTACATGGTCAAGGTAAACCTGTAGATGGCAGTAATGCAACACTGTGTATGCCAGCTGCTGTAAAACCCAAAAGAAGAAGGTAAATGGCAGCCAGCTTCGGAATTTAAGAATGCACCAACAGAGCAAGGTAAAACGGATGCCAGGACAACTACTGCACCAAATATTTTACAGGCACATGAGAAGGCACATTCATTCTTGTGTGCCTGTAAAAAGCTATAAAATATTCGGTGCGGTAGTCATCTTGGCATCCATTTTGCCTTGCTCTGTTGGTGTATTCTTAAATTCCAAAGCAGACCGTCACAAATTAAATCATTCCTGTATAACTGGAACAACTAAACCTGGCACTTTTAAGGATAAAACCCTTCACACTGAACATGTTTCTTTTCCGTGAGGGACAGGGTTTTTATGTGGACGTGGTGCCAGAGAGTATTTTTGCATTAATCAACGAATGGTTTCTCTCAACTGATTTGAAGAATACCAGAGAAAAATGTTATGATCCCTTCCACATGCTCCAGAGCATTCTAGGAACTCACTGCTTCTGTATCAACGTTTTGCAAAAGTGGAAACATATGAAGAGAACCATGATGGCATTTGGCAAGCTAGTAGCACTAGAATTATTGTTTATGCAAGTTAGAATTCATATTTCTAGGACCTTGTCAACACTTAATTTTTACACTTTTTTAAAATTGCACATGTTCGTCAAGTTTACCAATTTCACCAATATTGTCTTCCATTTGTAAGAAAATCTAGCGCCTCTTTGTGATTAAAAACTAGTGGTTTTCGCCTGGACACAGCAAAATACAAGAAGGACAAGAAGACAGAGTCATCTCTATCCCCTACCCTATAAACCAACTATATACCAAGTTTCAAGATATTATTTCTCACATTTTTCAAGTTCTGCTGCAGGAAACCAACCCTCCCTCTTTACACTGACCTCAGCAGCCCATGGAATACTGTAAGCCCACTGGACCTTTGGTCCAGGTGAGCTAAAAATTTAAATTTCTCACATTTCTTAGTATCAAAAGGCACAAATACATGACTTAATCAACACATATACCAACTTTCAAGACCATACCACTCACAGTTTTCAAGTTCTGCTCCGGAAACAAAACCTACCCCTAAGACTAACCTGAGAGACTAAGTCTAAAATTGTTTCCATGGAAACATGAAAAATTTAAATTTCTCAAAATTTCTTAGTCTGAAAAGGCACATCTACATCACCTTGTTAACATGTATACCAAGTTTCAAATCCGTATCATGAATAGTTTTGGATATATGCTCCGGAAACGAACATTGCTCTTAGAAACTAAGTCAAAATCTACTTTTTATGTAAAAATTAGAAATTTTTTTTTTCAAAAATCCAAAATAGCAAAACACCAGTTCACATGTTGCCTGATACGTATACAAAGTTTCATGAAGATATCTTCAGTAGTTTTAAAGACATGGCCCGGAAACGAAAACGTGACCGGACGGACGGACGGAACCCATTTCTATATAGATAAAAGCAGAAGTGTATAGTACAAAGAATTTTTGAGAATTTTTCAAAATACTAGTTATGAGCAGTAAAATAGATGATTTTTTTAAAAGTTACTAAAAGTAGAAGCGATATCTGATGCCCACAGTGACATTAGTGTCGGGAGAACCAACATCTGTAATAATCCAGCAAGGTTCAAGTCTCTGTCTACAATACTGACCTTTCCATGAGCATCTGAAAAGTACTTCAGAATGACTGCTTTGTGTAAATTATGTATTTTTGGCCATTTTGAAGTGGAGAAAAAAAAAAAAGTGAGATGCAGCCTTGCTATGCGCTAGACTACCCGAGAAGTACACGGACACTGTCCAGAAATATTTACAAGAGCACAGCTTTGTAAGATCATAAAAACAGAAGCAACCAAACAGTGAATAAAGATTCAACTTGTTCAAAACAACTGTATATAATTATAGCGCTTGAAAAGCACTATATTGTTATTTCCATTATTAGAAACGGATGGCTAGATCGTTACAATATTTAAGATGCGTCAGTCCTTTGTACCAAACTTTATGTACTAAAGGTTTTAGCAAATTCTGAGATCATGGTGCAACCACTTCTGGTTAGGTTGATATGGAATGACCAGTATAGTAACAGAGTGTGTGGTTTAGGACATGTCCACAGTGGAATGATGACAGGACATTGACAGTGGGGCTTCTTATGACCCTGTTCAGACTTGGTTTCAACATCTGTCTCCAGTAAGCACCATTACCACATCGCTATCAAAGTTATGCAACCACACTGACAACTGACAGACAGTGTGGCATTCACACTGCAAAAAATGTTATCTAGTATGTTTATGACTGGATTACGAGGAACCAAATACAAGATTACAAAAAACTATTTCTAGACATTTTACTCATTTCTAACATCACATTTTCTTGTTACGTAGGCAGATAATTTTGCTTCTTTCTAGAAATTAAATGCCTAAAAGGCTATTTCACGCTTGAAATTAGTAAAACAAACAAAGAAAAAAGGTAAGGAAATAGGTTTCAGTAATCATATTGGTTTGCTGTTATCCTGTAAAAGATATTTTGATATTTTCACTTTCTATTTCACACTGCAGCTTTCATGTAACTATACCCGCTTCATGTGCTTTTACACAATCACAGCTCTTAATTTAAAGAGATAGAAACTGAAGTCAAATGTGTCGGTGATTAGTGACAACGGGTATCATCGACAGATTGAAACAGTCTCTTGAAAAGATCCACAACAAAATAAACAAAATGGTCCACACCAAAGTAACCGTTACAAAGGAGCTTTCAATATCCCTCAAGTAGCCAATTTAAATATATAACCATCATTGAAAATGTGCAAATATTTGGTACATCTGTGTGGCACAATGTACCAAGTAACGGACATATTCATATTACTGGTAGGAGCAAGTACTTGTAGTAAAATGGGTTCAGGCAGTTATTTTCAGCTGCACAAGACCAGGCACCCATCTACTTGAATGGGGAGACTCAAACCGGAAACAGTTCTTTGACACTGATGTGAAATCAGTGTAAAAACCTGACAAAAACTGCTTAATGAATTGGGATTTATTTATCTCTCTAGCCGTCACTAATGCTACAAGAGGTCAGACGAGGAGGCCTGCTGTGCACTCTGCGTTCCAGTTCGTTCCGAAGGTATTCAGTAGGGTTGAGGTCAGGGTTTTGTGAAGACTACTTGAGTTCTCCCACTCCAACCTTGGCAACCATGTCTTCATAGAGTTTGCTTTGTGCACAGGGGCATTGTCATGCTGGAACATGTTTGAGGCTCAGTTCCAGTGAAGGGAAATTGTAATAAAACATACAAAGTCATTCTACACAACTGTGCGCTTCCAGCTTTGTGGCAACAGTTTAGATACAGTGATGCTTGAAAGTTTGTGAGCTCTTTAGAATTTTCTATATTTCTGCATAAATATGACCTAAAACATCATCAGATTTTCACACAAGTCCTAAAAGTAGATAAAGAGAACCCAGTTAAACAAATGAGACAAAAATATTATACTTGGTCATTTATTTATTGAGGAAAATGATCCAATATTACATATTTGTGAGTGGCAAAAGTATGTGAACCTCTAGGATTAGCAGTTAATTTGAAGGTGAAATTAGAGTCAGGTGGTTTCAATCAGTGGGATGACAATCAAGTGCGAGTGGGCACCCTGTTTTATTTAAAGAACAGGGATCTATCAAAGTTTGATCTTCACAACACATGTTTGCGGAAGTGTATCATGGCACGAACAAAGGAGATTTCTGAGAACCTCAGAAAAAGCGTTGCTGATGCTCATCAGGCTGGAAAAGGTTACAAAACCATCTCTAAAAAGTTTGGACTCCACCAATCCACAGTCAGACAGACTGTGTACAAATGGAGGAAATTCAAGACCATTGCTACCCTCCCCTGTAGTGGTCGACCAACAAAGATCACTCCAAGAGCAAGGCGTGTAAGAGTCGGCGAGGTCACAATAGATCCCAGGGTAACTTCTAAGCAACTGAAGGCCTCTCTCACATTGGCTAATGTTCATGTTCATGAGTCCACCATCAGGAGAACACTGAACAACAATGGTGTGCATGGCAGGGTTACAAGGAGAAAGCCACTGCTCTCCAAAAAGAATATTGCTGCTCGTCTGCAGTTTGCCGAAGATCACATGGACAAGCCAGAAGGCTATTGGAAAAATGTTTTGTGGACGGATGAGACCAAAATAGAACTTTTTGGTTTAAATGAGAAGCGTTATGTTTGGAGAAAGGAAAACACTGCATTCCAACATAAGAACCTTATCCCATCTGTGAAACATGGCGGTGGTAGTATCATGGTTTGGGCCTGTTTTGCTGCATCTGGGCCAGGACGGCTTGCCATCATTGATGGAACAATGAATTCTGAATTATATCAGCGAATTCTAAAGGAAGAGGTCAGGACATCTGTCTGTGAACTAAATCTCAAGAGAAGGTGGGTCATGCAGCAAGACAACGACCCTAAGCACACAAGTCGTTCTACCAAAGAATGGTTAAAGAAGAATAAAGTTAATGTTTTGGAATGGCCAAGTCAAAGTCCTGACCTTAATCCAATCGAAATGTTGTGGAAGGACCTGAAGCGAGCAGTTCATGTGAGGAAACCCACCAACATCCCAGAGTTGAAGCTGTTCTGTACGGAGGAATGGGCCAAAATTCCTCCAAGCCAGTGTGCAGGACTGATCAACAGTTACCGGAAACGTTTAGTTGCAGTTATTGCTGCACAAGGGGGTCACACCAGATACTGAAAGCAAAGGTTCACATACTTTTGCCACTCACAGATATGTAATATTGGATCATTTTTCTCAATAAATAAATGACCAAGTATAATATTTTTGTCTCATTTGTTTAACTGGGTTCTCTTTATCTACTTTTAGGACTTGTGTGAAAATCTGATGTTGTTTTAGGTCATATTTATGCAGAAATATAGAAAATTCTAAAGGGTTCACAAACTTTCAAGCACCACTGTACTTTTACTCATACTTCTGGCCATGTAGAGTGTGTGCACTACAGACGAAAAAACATGGACTTCTGCTCCCTTGAACATTCGCTAATCTACCCATTATGTTTTACTTTCATGAGAAATCAAACCTTTTAGGGAAGAAGCTAAAAATGTAATAGTAATGTATTAGCCAGAGTAATGCTTTATATATTTAGGAATCAGGCTCATTTATAGCTCATCAGTCTTTATGAACATGTCCACGCAGCTAATTAAAATGTATGTAATGCCTCTAAACCCCACTTTTTTCCTTGTACAAAGCAACAATCATTATGCGCTGCAAAAAATTGAAAACTGAATTTGAGGAGAAAATTACTTAATACTAGTGAAATTATCTTGCTGCATGGACATATTTTGACTTGATAAGACACCTTAGAATAAGTTGGTTGCAATCTAGAACGAAGTTTAATAATCTCAGCATTGGTGTCTTGTATTCTAACAAGAAATGCTAGATCGTTTCAACCATTTTCAAGATATTTGCACTTGCTAAAACTTTTTTTTTTTGCAGTGTGTTGATTGACCATGTGTTTTTGAACCACAGCTGATCCAAAAGGCCATAAATGAATGGAAAAATCAATAAGATCAGCCGATTTTCACGGAATCTGCCAAGACTGAACCAGAAGATACTGAAGGGGTGCATGACGTCACACGTGTAATAATCCAGGTATCAATTTTGCTCACGTGCGCAGCAGTGGTTAGACCAGTCTCGATATGGAGTCATATTTTGGAGAGAATGCTGATAGTGATTGGGATTCTTATACAGTGGTGCTTGAAAGTTTGTGAACCCTTTAGAATGTTCTATATTTCTGCATAAATATGACCTAAAACATCATCAGATTTTCACACAAGTCCTAAAAGTAGATAAAGAGAACCCAGTTAAACAAATGAGACAAAAATATTATACTTGGTCATTTATTTATTGAGAAAAATGATCCAATATTATATATCTGTGAGTGGCAAAAGTATGTGAACCTTTGCTTTCAGTATCTGGTGTGACCCCCTTGTGCAGCAATAACTGCAACTAAACATTTCCAGTAACTGTTGATCAGTCCTGCACACCAGCTTGGAGGAATTTTAGCCCATTCCTCCGTACAGAACAGCTTCAACTCTGGGATGTTGGTGGGTTTCCTCACATGAACTGCTCGCTTCAGGTCCTTCCACATCATTTCGATTGGATTAAGGTCAGGACTTTGACTTGGCAATTCCAAAACATTAACTTTATTCTTCTTTAACCATTCTTTGGTAGAACGACTTGTGTGCTTAGGGTCGTTGTCTTGCTGCATGACCCACATTCTCTTGAGATTCAGTTCATGGACAGATGTCCTAACAGCTTCCTTTAGAATTTGCTGGTATAATTCAGGATTCATTGTTCCATCAATGATGGCAAGCGGTCCTGGCCCAGATGCAGCAAAACAGGTCCAAACCATGATACTACCACCACCATGTTTCACAGATGGGATAAGGTTCTTATGCTGGAATGCAGTGTTTTCCTTTCTCCAAACATAACACTTCTCATTTAAACCAAAAAGTTCTATTTTGGTCTCATTCGTCCACAAAACATTGTTCCAATAGCCTTCTGGCTTGTCCATGTGATCTTTAGCAAGCTGCAGACGAGTAGCAATGTTCTTTTTGGAGAGCAGTGACTTTCTCCTTGCAACCCTGCCATGCACACCATTGTTGTTCAGTGTTCTCCTGATGGTGGACTCATGAACATTAGCCAATGTGAGAGAGGCCTTCAGTTGCTTAGAAGTTACCCTGGGGTCCATTGTGACCTCGCAGACTATTACACGCCTTGCTCGTGGAGTGATCTTTCTTGGGCGACCACTCCTGGGGAGGGTAACAATGGTCTTGAATTTCCTCCATTTGTACACAATCTGTCTGACTGTGGATTGGTGGAGTCCAAACTTTTTAGAGATGGTTTTGTAACCTTTTCCAGCCTGATGAGCATCAACAACGCTTTTTCTGAGGTCCTCAGAAATCTCCTTTGTTCGTGCCATGATACACTTCCACAAACGTGTTGTGAAGATCAGACTTTGATAGATCCCTGTTCTTTAAATAAAACAGGGTGTCCACTCACACCTGATTGTCATCCCATTGATTGAAAACACCTGACTCGAATTTGACCTTCAAATTAACTGCTAATCCTACAAGTTCACATACTTTTGCCACTCACATATGTAATATTGGATCATTTCTCAATAAATAAATGACCAAGTATAATATTTTTCTCTCATTTGTCTAACCAGGTTCTCTTTATCTACTTTTACGACTTGTGTGAAAATCTGATGTTGTTTTAGGTCATATTTATGCAGAAATATAGAAAATTCTAAAGGGTTCACAAACTTTCAAGAATCACTGTATGTCACAAATATTTCAGGTGGAGTTTTCCTTTAAAGTCATGACCATCACTTAGACATCTGAAGTTGAACAGACAGCTACCTGACTGACATTTACTTTCCAAAAAACAAAATAATAAAAAAAAAAGTGGCATGAAATACATTTGGACTTGTGTGAATGAACAGCATTACAACATCATCCTTCGACCATGGGGGTGGGTGAGATTTCCATGACTGACTCTCTCCAGACACAGCAGTCCTGCATTGCTGAACCGAGGTCTTCAATATCAATGCCCGAGTCTCTGGCAATGGTGTCTGGGTATGTTAACTTTCTGGATAAGAGAATTCATCATAGTTATCCTTTCGATGGCTGATTGTTTCGAATGCTCCACGCTACTGGATACATCCAAGGAGAGTTGGTAATATCAATTACCTTAAGAGCCTCCCCAACCCATTGGTTTTGTATCTGCATTTTCCTTCACCTAGATGGATTGCCTTCACTATGGCTAAGAGCCCCATCTACCCCTTGTGTGACCGTATCCCTGGTTAAGTGAGGCTTAGAGTGTATTGACACTTGCCCAAGGTGTGCACCCAGACTAGCGGATGGAAAAAGTCGCCTTACTTCTCCATTCTAGACCGGCTCCAAGCAAAGTCTGCTGCGTGTCCGCCTCTCGATCAGGAGATCACGAGTTCTACTCACGGTCGGGTCATACCAAAGACCATCATAAAAATGGTACCTGCTGCCGTCTCGCAAGGCACGCTGCAATCCAGGTGCGAGTGGGGAGTCAAACTCTTGTGGTTACCAGAGGACTAGCCCCCCACTGTAACCCTAGCTATGTAACAGGCGAGAGGCCAAGGGCTACTGAAACGGAGATCGGCGCCACATGGCGCGATTTGATTTTGATCCAAGCAAAGTCTAGCCACTGCCCTATAGCATTACAGCTTTATAACTTTTCACTTTACCTCTGCTGAAGTTGGCACTGGCTCCACGTTCCAGCAGCAGCTCGGCCAGATCACAGCGACCAACATGGACAGCACACATGAGAGGAGTCCACTCAAAGCCCAGACGTGTCTCCACGTCCATACCTAAAAACAAAAGAGACACTACTGGTCTTCGGGAAACCCAAATATTCCACAAAACACAACAGTGGTCTCGTTTTATTCAAAATAAAGCTACACACCATTGTCCAGTAACTGCCGCACAAGATCGACGTCCCCTGCTGTAATGGCCCTTTTCAGAAGGGACACATTGTCCTCAGGGGCCAATATCGCCTTAGACACCTGCCAAAAAAAACAAAAAAACAATATTAGAACAGATAACCGCATGCTCTCGAACTGGATATTCACATAAAAGACAGCTACAGAGTGTGTAGAAAAAGAAAGAATAGCTACCAGGTCAGCTGAGCATGCTTATAAATTACATTTTACCTCAGGGTCGAGTTTCTTGCTATCAGTAGTATACCCAACATCCCATTCATCACTACTTCCATCACTTTCATCACCCGCAGGAAAGGCATAGTCAGTGTTATCCAGCATGTTTATCCGTGTGCTGTAACTGTTTAAAACAACAACAACAATAATAATAATAAAAAATCACTAAGACATACAAACACATCAGGTAGCAATAACATACAGCTGCACAATCATGTTTACTGCACGCTGTGATGACACACAGAGAAACAGTTTAACATGGTTCTTACAAATTAACAAAGAAGTCTTCTCTTTTGTTCCTTCAATTTGGATACAATTCATTAATATCCCATTTAAAAACAGTTAAACACGTCTACACTTCCCAAACACAGCTTGCTGAGTTTCCGTATCGCTGAGTAGCGCCGCCACACGGCCAAAAGATAAACTACATCTAAAAACGCAGACTGGTCTACTACTGGCTTGAACATTTTCTGACATTTTATCTACTTGGTCTTATGGGTTGTTTTGTGCCAAAATGTTCATACAATACTTTTGAAATATCAAACAAAAACGACAAATCAAAATACAAAAAAAAGTCAATTTCTTTTAGACTGGCAAACAAATTATTCGTGTAATCGTGCAAAATATCAGTCTATTACTCTTCAGAAACCTTTTATTTTTGTTCCGCGTCTTTCTCAGTTTTGTTTGATGTAATTTATTTTGGTTGCGATTCCAGCTTTCTCGTCTGCAGTTTTGGCACAAACTTCACGTGTGGGCGGGCTGTTCAGGAATGCATTCCCATTGGCTAACTTGTGTTTGACTGACAGCTACGGAGGCTGTTGCGGCCATTTCCTACTCGGATTCTGGCGGATTGTTTGATCTCATCTCATCTCATCATCTGTAGCCGCTTTATCCTGTTCTACAGGGTCGCAGGCAAGCTGGAGCCTATCCCAGCTGACTACGGGCGAAAGGCGGGGTACACCCTGGACAAGTCGCCAGGTCATCACAGGGCTGACACATAGACACAGACAACCATTCACACTCACATTCACACCTACGCTCAATTTAGAGTCACCAGTTAACCTAACCTGCATGTCTTTGGACTGTGGGGGAAACCGGAGCACCCGGAGGAAACCCACGCGGACACGGGGAGAACATGCAAACTCCACACAGAAAGGTCCTCGCCGGCCACGGGGCTCGAACCCGGACCTTCTTGCTGTGAGGCGACAGCGCTAACCACTACACCACCGTGCCGCCCGGACTGTTTGATAGTGATGGGAATTTCGGCTCTTTTTCGGGAGCCGGCTCTTTTGGCTCTTCTTACTATAAGGAGCCGGCTCTTTCGGCTCCCAAACGGCTCCTGAGATTTTATTTTTGATTTAATTGCTGCAATTAACTAGTTAATTAATTACATTATTATTTATATTTTATCAATAGGATGTTTTCCATTTTATTTTTTAGTTTTTGTAGCCATTGTAAAGCTTTGTAAAGTATAGCAGTGTAACAATGTTCTAGCTATAGAAATAAAACTTACTTACCAATTAATAAATTATTTTCTCACAAACATAATGCAAAACTGTGTTATATTACCAATATAAAATACACAGAAGACATCAACTGTTTATCCTTTATGGCTTTATTTCACACTCGACCTTGAACAAAATGCCACAAAATAAATTTTGAAGTATAAATCAGGCCTAAGAAACTATGAAGCAAAGTTGGAAATTATTTTAACAAACACAGAACAATGTGCAACAAAATATTTTATTAAATAAAATATTAAATAAATATATAAAATAAGTATAAAAAGTATAAAGTACAATGAACAAAGAAGTAAAAATTACAAAGAAGTGTCAATAACAAAAAACTATTTACATTAAGGCTGCACAAACTCCCAGAATAAGTCTTTAGTGGAGATTGGCATTGAGGAAAACCAAGTGTCTCAGCTTGGAAGGGCTGATTTCTCCTCTCAGTTATAATCATGAGAAGCCGCTGGAACAGCAAATATGCTCCTGTTATAATGACTGCTGTCTCGTTGTATACCGCAGATTAATCTGGCCATGCCAAGGCGGTTGCCGACCGAACCTGTCAATTTATGAGCGACAATTTATATCATGAGCTTTAGGAATTCACGGCAACAAAACAATGATCATGGTTGTCAAATAGACAATCATCCTTCAGCTGAACTGAACGAACTCTCTCTGTCTCTCTCTCTCTCTCTGAGGCACCTAAGGACAAAAAACTAATTCGGCTCCCCAACTCGGCTCCCACCGAAGAGCCGGCTCCCGTCGTTCACTTCAAAGAGCCGGCTCTTTGAACCGGATCGTTTGCGACCGACACATCACTACTATTTGACGAGTGACCGATCCATTGACGGTAAACAAGGATCGAGTGGACTTCAGTGGCGACTATGATATTGAATTAATTCAACAAAGTGTAAGTGCGGGACAAATGTGCTGTATGTGTTGCAGTAGTGCACATTATGCAGGTGTGTTTAACGTTAGCAAGGCAGCTATTATATTGGGTAGCGGAGCTAAGGCTAACATTTGACTTGCCACGAAACACCTGCATAATGTGCACTACTGCAACACATTTGTCCCGCACTAACACTTTGTTGAATTAATTAAATATCATAGTCGCCACTGAAGTCCACTCGATCCTTGTTTACCGTCAATGGATTAGTGTTGTGACGTTTGCGAACGAACCGATTCTTTTGAACGGCTCCTAGGCATGAACGATGAGAACCGAGTCTCGAGCTGGGGGAGCCGTTCTTTCTGTCGTTCTTTTTCTGTACTGTGTTTCAGATGAAAAAGCTTTTGCCCAAGGACAAGAAGTAGGCTAAACAGTATTTGCCTTTTATTTATTCAAGTTTTATCTGTTTGCCTAATAGTTCAAATTGTTTTGTATATAGTTTATAATGTTGTGTGATATTAATGATAATATTGTGGGAAAACTACTTCGCACGGACGTTCATTTAATTTATTCTATCGTCATTTTGTTTGTTCTATTTTTGTGTATTTTATTTATTTATCTGTTTGTCTAGTTGTATAATAATTATTTTTTGCATGAATAGTTTGTTTTTTCCTATTAAAATAATATTGTGTTCTTGTTATAACTTTATTTATCTGACTGTTTAGTCGTATCTATTTTTGTTACAATTTCAATATTTTTAATATAGAAAGTTTGTTTTTTTCTATTAAAATGTTCTTGTGTGATAACTAGTTCTTGTGTTATATTTATTGTAGTTGTATCTATTTTGTATCTCAGACTTAAATATTTTTGTAAAACAAGTGTTTTTCTATAAAATATTCTTGCGTTATTGATAACTATGTTCTTGAGTGGGTTCTTTCTTTTTCTTTTTTTTTTACAGAAAAGCCGTTCTGCATGGACATTCATTGAAGCCCTCATTGTTTTTTAATGGTTATTTATGAGCGTTTAGGGGTTACAATAATGTAAGTCTAGGTTGCTTTATATACAGTAAAAGGTATGTCCAGAAATATTGATGTCACTGTCTAAGCAGAGGGATCTGGCTTCTTTAGACGCTGTCTTCTTAAAACTGAATAAATATTTAAAAAGAACCAAATGAGCCAGTCTTTTGAACGGCTCTTTTCAAAGAACGGATCACAAAGATGCGGATCCCATCAAATAGCCATAAATCCCATCTCTACAATGGATCGGTCACTCGTCAAACAGTCCGCCAGAATCCGAGTAGGAAATGGCCGCAACAGCCTCCGGGGAATGGCTGAGCGTAGCTGTCAGTCAAACACAAGTTAGCCAATGGGAATGCATTCCTGGACAGCCCGCCCACACGTGAAGTTTGTGCCAAAACTGCAGACGAGAAAGCTGGAATCGCAACCAAAATAAATTACGTCAAACAAAACTGAGAAAGCCGCGGAACAAAAATAAAAGGTTTCTGAAGAGTAATAGACTGATATTTTGCACGATTACACGAATGATTTGTTTGCCAGTCTAAATAAATTGACTTTTTTTTGTATTTTAATTTGTCGTTTTTGTTTGATATTTCATGAACATTTTGGGGTACGCAAGCTAAAAATCACATTTAACACTTATTATCTTCAATATCAAAAGGCTTGACTAAATAAACTTGGTTGTTTATTGTAGCCCTGTGATAGCTCTATTTACCATGCAAAAAAAAAAAATTTGGTGATAACGTTATTTTTGGTGAATGTTTGGCAATATATGTCATATTTAGCAAAATTACTCGTGTCATTTAGAAAAAGTGCTTTTTTGACCACAGGTAGCTCCAAAAGGGATGCACTTCAATCATTCTTTATACCATAAAACACATATTTGGTTCCATATCATTGGAAACATAGTTAAGTTTTAATGTTGAATGCCAGTAAGTTTTCAAACTTTTTTGATCAAATTAGTATGTAATTGTGTCAAAAAATGTCCTCTCCGAGACAGCTAATTTTTCAATATAAAATAACATATCTAAAATGGTGGGTGGCACAGTGGTGTAGTGGTTAGCGCTGTCGCCTCACAGCAAGAAGGTCCGGGTTCGAGCCCCGTGGCCGGCGAGGGCCTTTCTGTGCGGAGTTTGCATGTTCTCCCCGTGTCCGCGTGGGTTTCCTCCGGGTGCTCCGGTTTCCCCCACAGTCCAAAGACATGCAGGTTAGGTTAACTGGTGACTCTAAATTGACCGTGAGTGTGAATGGTCGTCTGTGTCTATGTGCTAGCCCTGTGATGACCTGGCGACTTGTCCAGGGTGTACCCCGCCTTTCGCCCGTAGTCAGCTGGGATAGGCTCCAGCTTGCCTGTGACCCTGTAGAACAGGATAAAGCAGCTAGAGATAATGAGATGAGATGAGAAAATGTGGTCAAGATATCGGGACATAAATATTAGAGACAACTAACACAAAGCTTACAGCCTTATATTTAAAAGCACTATGGAAGTAGTGGATTCTGAATTGTCAAAAAAAAAATGTCCTCTCCAAGGATCACTTCATTTGTTTCTCCCAGCCCTGCTTAAAGCTACACTTAATCTTCTTTATCTTATAGCAGATTACACAAAACTACCATACACATATGTCAAAAAAATTACCTGAAATCTGTTCTTTAACTTGTCCTTCACTTAAAAACTGGTACAAGAACCAGTTTGAATCAATTTGAATTTTGGACCCCTGTGACACAAACTTTGTACCCTGATTGTAAAACAACCACATTCAAGCCACAAGTTAAACCTTTTTGGAATCCCCAAGATGATTACTAACCACATAAAAAAGATTAAATGCAGGTTAATTAAATACTAGGTGAACTGGTGGCTCTAAAATGAGTGTGAATGGTTGTTTGTGTGTCAGCCCTGTGATGAGTGGTGACTTGTCCAGCGTGTACCCTGCCTCTCCCCCATGGGCAGCTGGGATAGGCTCCAGCGTGACCCCACATGGGATAAGCGGTTACAGATCAAACAAACATCGAAGTACTTTTATGAATACTTTTATCCATCCATTATTCGTAGCCGCCTATCCTGTGCAGGGTCGCAGGCAAGCTGGAGCCTATCCCAGCTGACTATGGGCAAGAGGTGGGGTACACCCTGTACAAGTCGCCAGGTCATCACAGGGCTGACACACAGAGACAAACAACCATTCACACTCAAATTCACACCTACAGTCAGTTTAGAGTCACCAATTAGCCTAACCTGCATGTCTTTGGACTGTGTGGGGAACCGGAGCACCCGGAGGAAACCCACGCAGACACGGGGAGAACATGCAAACTCCACACAGAAAGGCCCTTGCCGGCTGTGAGCCCAGGACCTTCTTGCTGTGAAGCAGCAGCGCTAACCACTACACCACTGTGCCGTCCAGATTAGGAAATCATAGTGCCATAAATTCTTATTGTGTCTTGCGAAACTGGCAACACTACAGGTTTGACCCTCAGCAATCATTGCTCACATCATTGTGCGTCACAGGGGAGGAAGGTCAAGAAATAATAAATCACAGTTTTCCAGGAAGATGCAGGAGTTTTCTAAATAGGTGACAAAATGCACAAAATATTCTTACTGTATATGCTAGACTTTTCATCAAGGTGTTGTGGGGCCACATCACTGTTATTCGATTGAGTCACACTATAAGGTCCATTCGTCTTTCCTGGCATTCGTATTAGGGCCTGATGCCAGGAAGTTTGTCTGCCACAACAAAGTTGTTTTAAAATTGGGCTGAATTTGTGTAGTCTGATCCCGGCACAAAAGTTATTATGTGCTTTATTGTCTCATTAGATGTCTGTTCAGATAACTCAAACATCCATCCATCCATTATTCGTAGCCGCCTATCCTGTGTAGGGTCGAGGGCAAGCTGGAGCCTATCCCAGCTGACTATGGGCAAGAGATGGGGTACACCCTGGACAAGTCGCCAGGTCATCGCAGGGCCGACACATAGAGACGAACAAACATTCATACTCACATTCACACCTACGGTCAATTTAGAGCCACCAAATAGTCTAACCTGTATGTCTTTGGGGGAAACCGGAGCACCCAGAGGAAACCCACACAGACACAGGGAGAACATGCATGAACTTCCTCCACACAGAAAGGTCCCCGTCAGACACTACTTTTTTTATTTTATCAACTTGGTCTTATTCCAGTGTCAATTTAACACATTCAAGTCCACAAGTTAAACCTTTTTAGAATCCCCAAGATGATTACTAATCACATAAAAAAGATTAAATGCAGGTAACATACTCGGAGGAGCCAAAACTTATAGTTTAGCGACGTCTTTTTTGCTAATTTGGCAAAACACACGTCAGTATCTGGGACAGATTTATTATTTATACTAATGCACTTTATCATGTACATAATCTTACTCCTTCATTTGTACATATTACCTCAACAATTCTGTTTTTTCTCAATAATTTTGTTCTACCTCAATTTTACTGTGTATATTTGTGTTTGTATTACTTTTTTATTGAAGTACTTTTATGAATACTTTTATACTTTAGTAAATTTAACTGACCATCTGCTGGCTTGTTCCAAACGACATCTCACTCTACTTGTACAGCAACAATAAAGGCATCTTGTACCTTAGGTTTCTCAGACCAAACAAAATGTAATGGGTGTCAATATTATGTATTTATTTATTTAAAAAACCGCTGTTTTGTTATATACAAGTATTGTGTTATTTTATAAAATATCAGCCTACATGATACTTTTGTTCTTTAATGATGGTCACCATGTCAGATTAGGAAATCATAGTGCCATAAATTCTTATTGTGTCTTGCGAAACTGGCAACACTACAGGTTTGACCCTCAGCAATCATTGTTCATGTCATTGTGCGTCACAGGGGAGGAAGGTCAAGAAATAATCAATTACAGCTTTCAAGGAAGATGCAGGAGTTTTCCAAATAGGTGACAAAATGCACAAAATATTCTTACTGTACATGCTAGACTTTTCATCAAGGTGTTGTGGGGCCACATCACTGTTATTCGATTGAGTCACATTACAAGGCCCATTTGTCTTTCCTGGCATTTGTATTAGGGCCTGATGCCAGGAAGTTTGTCTGCCACGACAAAGTTGTTTCAAAATTGAGTTGAATTTGTGTAGTCTGATCCCAGCACAAAAGTTATGATGTGCCTTATTAGATCTCTGTTCAGATAACTCAAACATCCATCCATCCATTATCTGTAACCTCTTATCCTGTGCAGGGTCACAGGCAAGCTGGAGCCTATCCCAGCTGACTATGGGCGAGAGGCAAGTTACACCCTGGATAAGTCACCAGGTCATCACAGGGCCAACACACAGAGACAAACAACCATTCACACCTACGGTCAATTTAGAGCCACCAATTAGCCTAACCTACATGTCTTTGGCCTGCGGGGGAAACCGGAGCACCCAGAGTAAACCAACACAGACACGGGGAGAACATGTAAATTCCACACAGAAAGGCCCTCCTCGGCTGCTGGGCTCGAACCCAGAACCCTCTTGCTGTGAGGCGATAGTGCTAACCACTATGGCACCCTAACTCAAACATCATTTTAAAAATAATAAAACCATCTTTTTCAATAAAAATGCTTTGAATGTATAGGGTAGCATTGACTTGTAGCACGTAGCACTGACGCTTTACAGCTTCAGGGTCCTTGACTTGATCCTGAGCTTGGTCTGTGTGGAGTTCCTTTTGTTCTATCCACATTGGTTTCTTGCACATTTTCTGGTTTCCTCCCATCTAAAATTCAAACTACTAATTTAAGGTCAGACAACCTAAGTGACAATTTAAGTAACCTTGTAGTTAACAATATAACTGTATAAGATCAGCAATTAGAATGTTTTACTCCCCTTAGAGAAACTGAACTACTTTCATTCATCTCCGCACCAAAATCCTCAACTTGTGTACTAGATCCCTTACCTAAATGTCTATTCAAACAGATAATATCTAAAGTAACTGATCTGCTTCTAAAAATAATAAATTCTTCTCTTAGGATTGGCTATGTACCCAAATCCTTTAAACTTGCAGTTATCAAACCCCTGATTAAAAAAAAAACTGACCTTGATCCCCGTCAGCTGTCAATTATCAGCCAATATCAAACCTCCCCTTTATCTCCAAGATCCTACAAAAAGCTGTTGCACAGCAGTTATGCTCATATTTACATAGGAATAACATCCATTAAATGTATCAGTCAGGATTTAGACCTCATCATAGCACTGAGACAGTACTGATTAAAGTAGTAAATGACCTACTGTTGGCGTCTGATCAGGGTTGTGTCTCGCTGCTTGTGTTGCTTGACCTTAGTGCAGCATTTGATACCATTGATCATTCCATTCTTCTGGATAGACTAGAAAATGTTGTGGGAGTTAAGGGAATGGCCTCCTCCTGGCTCAGTTCTTATTTACAGTGGTGCTTGAAAGTTTGTAAACCCTTTAGAATTTTCTATATTTCTGCATAAATATGACCTAAAACATCATCAAATTTTCACACAAGCCCTAAAAGTAGATAAAGAGAACCCAGTTAAACAAATGAGACAAAATATTATACTTGGTCATTTATTTATTGAGGAAAATGACCCAATATTACATATATGTGAGTGGCAAAAGTATGTGAACCTTTGCTTTCAGTATCTGGTGTGAACCCCTTGAGCAGCAATAACTGCAACTAAACGTTTCCAGTAACTGTTGATCAGTCCTGCACACCGGCTTGGAGGAATTTTAGCCCATTCCTCCGTACAGACTCTGGGATGTTGGCGGGTTTCCTCACATGAACTGCTCGCATTGGGGATAGATTAGGCATAAAATTAGCTCATGTTTAAAGTCATTGAATTTCTGTAAAGCTGCTTTGTGGCAATGCCTATTGTTAAAAGTGCTACAAAAATAAACTTCACTTGACTTAAAAACATGCCATTGGCGGATTGTCTATGCTAAATTTGCCCTAGGCGTGAATATGTGTGTGCAGGATGTCCTTCCCTTGTGCCCAGTGTTCCTGGCATATAGGATTTTCTGCAACCTTGAGGATGGTAAAGTGGTGACTACAGATAAATGATTGAATGCATCAACCTAAGAATAACGTGCTAGATGTATTAGTTTATACACATTGAACATTAGAACCAGGCTAAATATAAGTGTCACAGGTTACCCCTTCCTAGTAAGGCACGCTAGGGATATATTTAATCATTGATCACATCATTAACCTCTGCACATGTTCTGTGAAACCAATCCTTGTCTGTTGATTTATCTTCCTATTTCTCTCCTTTATCTCGCCCCCCAGTCTCTTTGTAACCTTCTTTTTGAATTACCCTTTGTTCCCACTCTCATCTCTAGCCCATCTCACTCTTTATCTCTAGCCCAGGGGTTTTCAAAGTGTGGGAGAGTCCCCCCCCCCCCGAGAGCAAATAAACAACAGCGCCCCCCCTACAATTTTTGTTGTTGCTATACTTAATGTTCCATTCGTATTTAAAAAAATGGTTGCTGTACACATTTTTATTTTTTTCTTTTACACATTTTAAACATCTGTGCTTTTTTAAAACCTCTTTTTTTTTACACATTTTAAACATCTGTGCTTTTTTAAAAAAAATATCTTGTTTTACACATTTTAAACATCTCATAGCATTGTTAGCTAGCACCTCTTGGCAGACAACACACTGTGGCAGTGGAGCATCTTCAGATCCAGTCCATGAAAATCCAAACTTTAAATAATCGTGCTCATACTTCCTTTTTTTGCTTGGCCCAGACTCTGTCTCCTCACTCACTGTAGCTTTAGGTACTAAAAATCGATCCATTTTGTCTCTGGCAAAGGGTAGCTGAAGTTCGCTAAATGTCCGCAATAGTAACTTATTCTGGTTTATTTTTCCTCACGTTGCGCCCCCCCTGAAGAACTCTGGCGCCCCCTAGGGGAGGCGCGCCCCACACTTTGAAAAGCCCTGCTCTAGCCGCTTTATCCTGCTCTACAGGGTCGCAGGCAAGCTGGAGCCTATCCCAGCTGACTACGGGCGAAAGGCGGGGTACACCCTGGACAAGTCGCCAGGTCATCACAGGGCTGACACATAGACACAGACAACCATTCACACTCACATTCACACCTATGGTCAATTTAGAGTCACCAGTTAACCTAACCTGCATGTCTTTGGACTGTGGGGGAAACCGGAGCACCCGCAGGAAACCCACGCGGACACGGGGAGAACATGCAAACTCCGCACAGAAAGGCCCTCGCTGGCCACAGGACTCGAACCCGGACCTTCTTGCTGTGAGGCGACAGCGCTAACCACTACACCACCGTGCCGCCCCTAACTAGAAATTCTTACTGAAAAATATTTTGAAATTAATATAAAAAGCTAAAATACTGTATGAAATGACACCCTTAAAAATATTCTTAAGTGGTTCTTATGTTGTAGGGTTCTACATAGAACCATTAAGGGTTCCACTTGAGGAACAACCAAAGAACCGTTAAAGGTTAATACCGTTAACTGTATAAGAGGGTACTGAGGACTAAATTATCAATCAACTATGTCTGAAGCTTCAGGATTTCCCTTAATGCATACTACCCACAAACAACCTGTATGACTGTCCCAGAAAACCCAAAGCATTTTGTCCCACTTTTTAAAAGTATTTCATAAAGAAGGACAAAATTCTTCACACCTTGAATGCATACATTATTGCTTGAATATATAACTTTTTTATTTAAGAAATTGCACTGTGGTCAAAACTTATGCATGCACCTTTTCCAGAGGCTTCCTGTATAATGATTTCCCCGCCCTCCATTGTGACCTGATAATCATGAAATGATGTGATTTCAGTCATTTAACAACACTACTAGTTTATTTAGCAATCTTGTTGCTTAGCTTTAGAACAGGAAATAAACACACCAGAGCATAGATATCTGACTTTATCAAATGTCACCAAATTTGCACTTTGAGACAGTGGGCGAAGTGAAATATACTGTTTTAATTTAGTTTTGACATCTATTAAATTAAATTTGAAACATTTAAACTCTATCAAAATATCTGCATATAGCCTACATAATTACTTTTGACCAGAGGTTGAATTCTAAAAAAAGATTTACTTATAAATATCCTTCTTTATTTTGAATCCAGTGTCAATCACTGTAATAATGAAATAACGATTCCAGTACAAATATATAACTAATCTGCTTCGTAAGAAAAATAATAAATAATAATAATCAGGTGAATTTATATAGTGCCTTTTTCATACCCAAGGCCGCTTTACAATTAAGGGGAAAAAAAAGAGTCCACCAAAAGAAGGTCAGGATGTCATTCCAATGGTGTAGCTATCACAGTCCTGCCAAAAGGTGCATGAAAATAAGTCCCACACCGTCTGCACAGACACCGGGCAACATTGCTTGGAACACTGCGCCATGGATCCACAAAGCAAGCACAGAAGCACCACCACGCAGAGCGCTGGTATGTCCCAAACCACCTGCACAGCTGCCGTGATGCCACTGAGCAACCTTGCTCAGAACACCACACCAAGCACAAAAGCACCGCCACACAGAGTGCTGGACAACCATGATGTTAAAAGAACAACGAGCTCACTGCAGTCCATAGCGAGGAGTACAGACATCACCCACGGTGAACCAAGGCCTGATGGGAACCAACGCCCCAAACTGGGTCCGGAGCTACACCACAACCTGCGGACAAAACACTCAAACAAAAACAAAAAACAAACATCAAGCTACACAAACACACAAAAAAAGAAAAACAAAAGGGAAAATTAAAATAAATAAATAAAAAGCTCCTGTGAGAAGCGGCAGCCAAAATGTGCACAGCGTACTCTCAATCAGAAACGGAAACATATTCAGAAGGATCAGTCCTAACAATAAAACTTTGTAATTGTTGTAACTTTGACCTTATTCATAATTCTCAGAATGAACTTTCAGTTGTTTTGTCTGTATTTGCAGTTATTTATGTACACTACCCTATGAATATACAGTGGTGCTTGAAAGTTTGTGAACCCTTTCAAATTTTTTATATTTCTGCATAAAGATGACCTAAAACATCATCAGATTTTCACACAAGTCCTAAAAGTAGATAAAGAGAACCCAGTTAAACAAACGAGACAAAAATATTATACTTGGTCATTTATTTATTGAGGAAAATGATCCACTATTACATATCTCTGAGTGGCAAAAGTATATGAACCTCTAGGATTAGCAGCTAATTTGAAGGTGAAATTAGAGTCAGGTGTTTTCAATCAGTGGGATGACAATCAGGTGTGAGTGGGCACCCTGTTTTATTTAAAGAACAGGAATCTATCAAAATCTGATCTTCACAACACGTTTGTGGAAGTGTATCATGGCACGAACAAAGGAGATTTCTGAGGACCTCAGAAAAAGCGTTGTTGATGCTCATCAGGCTGGAAAAGGTTACAAAACCATCTCTAAAGAGTTTGGACTCCACCAATCCACAGTCAGACAGATTGTGTACAAATGGAGGAAATTCAAGACCATTGTTACCCTCCCCAGGAGTGGTCGACCAACAAAGATCACTCCAAGAGCAAGGCGTGTGATAGTCGGCGAGGTCACAAAAGACTCCAGGGTAACTTCTAAGCAACTGAAGGCCTCTCTCACATTGGCTAATGCTAATGTTCATGAGTCCACCATCAGGAGAACACTGAACAACAATGGTGTGCATGGCAGGGTTGCAAGGAGAAAGCCACAGCTCTCCAAAAAGAACATTGCTGCTCATCTGCAGTTTGCTAAAGATCACATGGACAAGCCAGGCTACTGGAAAAATGTTTTGTGGACAGATGAGGCCAAAATAGAACTTTTTGGCTTAAATGAGAAGCGTTATGTTTGGAGAAAGGAAAACCCTGCATTCCAGCATAAGACCCTTATCCCATCTGTGAAACATGATGGTGGTAGTATCATGGTTTGTGCCTGTTTTGCTGCATCTGGGGCAGGACGGCTTGCCATCATTGATGGAACAATGAATTCTGAATTATACCAGTGAATTCTAAAGGAAAATGTCAGGACATCTGTCCATGAACTGAATCTCAAGAGAAGGCGGGTCATGCAGCAAGACAACGACCCTAAGCACACAAGTCGTTCTACCAAAGAATGGTTAAAGAAGAATAAAGTTAATGTTTTGGAATGGCCAAGTCAAAGTCCTGAGGTTAATTCAATCGAAATGTTGTGGAAGGACCTGAAGCAAAGAGTTCATGTGAGGAAACCTACCAACATCCCAGAGTTGAAGCTGTTCTGTACGGAAGAACAGGCTAAAATTCCTCCAAGCCGGTGTACAGGACTGATCAACAGTTACCGGAAACATTTAGTTGCAGTTATTGCTGCACAAGGGGGTCACACCAGATACTGAAAGCAAAGGTTCACATACTTTTGCCACTCACAGACATGTAATGTTGGATCATTTTCCTCAATAAATAAATGAGCAAGTATAATATTTTTGTCTCATTTGTTTAACTGGGTTCTCTTTATCTACTTTTAGGACTTGTGTGAAAATCTGATGATGTTTTAGATCATATTTATGTAGAAATATAGAAAATTCTAAAGGGTTCACAAACTTTCAAGCACCACTGTATGCTATGAAGATCTCATGCACTTTCACCTGTAGTCAGCTGGGATAGGCTCCAGCTTGCCTGTGACCCTGTAGAACAGGATAAAGCGGCTAGAGATAATGAGATGAGATGAGATGAGATGAGATCTCATGCATACATATAATTTTACATGGACTGTTATAATGCGATATGAAAATTTGGGAGACATTTTGTATTTTACTGTTCTTTTCAATTAAGTCTATACTTTTAATTCCTAAATTATAGATGATAAAATTATATATGGGCCCTTTAAAAAAATTGCCTAATTTTTTCCTGACCAAACTTCATTGTCATCATTAGCCTCCAAAACAATGAGTTAAATCAAAGAATCTAGATAACTGCTTTTAAAAATTATGTTATATTATATCAAGTTTGAATGTAGTCCAAATGCAGCTTATCAAATAATCATGACATCAAACTGGTCCATAAACAGTATTAATTTTTACGAGCATTTTAGCTTTGACAATAAGGGGGGGGGGGGCTTTCTGTGTGGAGTTTGCATGTTCTCCAGGTGCTCTGGTTTCCACAGTCCAAAGACATGCAGTTAGGTTAACATGGGGCAGCCATGGCCTGAGGTTGCACTGAAGTGCCCTTCAGCAAGGCACCTAACTTCTAACTGCTGTAGCATAGTTGCCTGTGTACATGTGTTCACTGCTTCAGATGGGTTAAATGCAGAGGATGAATTTCACTGTGGGGCGACATGGTGGTGTAGTAGTTAGCACTGTTCCCTTGCAGCAAGAAGGTTCTGCGTTTGAGCCCAGCGAGGGCCTTTCTGTGTGGAGTTTGCATGTTTTCGCCGTGTCTCTGTGGGCTTCCTCTACAGTCCAAATTAGTCATAGTTCAGTCTGGGAATCAGACTGAACTATGGGGATTCCTTTCAAGAATAAAACATGCCAATTATACCATTTGGGGCCACACAGTGGTGTGGTGGTTAGCACTGTCACCTCAGAGCAAAAAGGTTCTGGGTTCAAGACCAGTGGCTGATGAGGGCCTTTCTGTATGGAGTTTGCATGTTCTCCCCGTGTCTGTGTAGGTTCCCCCAGTCCAAAGACATGCAGGTTAGGCTAATTGGTGGCTCTAAATTGACCGTAGGCGTGAATGTGAATGGTTGTTTGTCTCTTTGTCAGCCCTGCGATAACCTGGTGACTTGTCCAGGGTGTACCCTGACTCTCACCCATAGTCAGCTGGGGTAGGCTCCAGCTTGCCTGCAGAACAGGATAAGTGGCTACGGATAATGGATGGATTGATGGATGGATGGATGGATGGATGGATGGACGGAATTTCACTGTGAGTTTAAGTCTGTGTTTGTTTGTTTTATCTGTAACCACTTATCCTGTGCAGGGTCGCGGCGCAAGCTGGAGCCTATCCCAGCTGACAATGGCTGAGAGGCAGGGTACACCTTGGACAGGTTGCCAGCTCATCGCGCAACCACTCATGGTCAATTTAGAGCCAGCAATTAAACTAACCTGCATATCTTTGGACTATTGGAGGAAACCCATGCAAACTCCATGCTGGGTTCGAACCCAGAACCTTCTTGCTGTGAGGCGACAGTGCTAACCACTATGCCACCATGTGCTTGAGTGTCTCGTCTCGTCTTGTCTTCTTCTGCTTATCCGGGGCTTGGTTGCAGAGGCAGCAGTCTGAGTTTGGAAGCCCAAACTTCCCTTTCCCCAGACACCTTGGCCAGCCCCTCGGGAAGAACACCAAGGTGTTCCCAGGCCAGCCGAGAGACATAGTCCCTCCAGCGTGTCCTGGGTCTTCCCCGGGGCTTCCTCCCGGGGGGACATGCCTGGAACACCTCCCCAGGGAGGTGTCCAGGAGGCATCCAAAAGAGATGCCCGAGCCACCTCAGCTGATTCCTCTCGATATGGAGGAGCAGCGGCTCTACTCCGAGCTCCTCCCGAGTGACTGTACTTCTCACCCTATCTCTAAGGGAGTGCCCAGCCACCCTGCGAAGGAAACTCATTTTGGCCGCTTGTATCCGTGATCTTGTTCTTTTGGTCATTACCCAAAGCTCATGACCATAGGTGAGAGTCGGAATGTAGATCGACCGGTAAATTGAGAGCTTCGCCTTTTGGCTCAGCTCCTTCTTCACCACGACGGACCGGTAAAGCGACCACATCACTGCGGAGGCTGCACCGATCCTCCTGTCGATCTCACGCTCTATCCTTCCCTCACTCATGAACAAGATCCCGAGATACTTAAACTCCTCCACTTGAGGCAGGACTTCTCCACCAACCTGGAGAGGGCAAACCACCCTTTTCCGGTTGAGAACCATGGCCTCGGACTTGGAGGTGCTGATTCTCATCCCAGCCGCTTCACACTCGACTGCAAACCACCCCAGTGCATGCTGAAGGTCCTGGTTTGCAGAAGCCAACAGGACAACATCATCTGCAAAAAGCAGAGATGAAATCCTGTGGTTCCCAAACAGGATTCCTTCTGGCCCCTTGCTACGCCTAGAAATTCTGTCCATAAAAATTATGAACAGAACCGGTGACAAAGGGCAGCCCTGCCGGAGTTCAACATGCACTGGGAACAGGTCTGACTTACTGCTGGTAATGCGAACCAGACTCCTGCTCCATTCGTACAGGGACCAGACAGCCCTTAGCAAAGAGCCCCGAACCCCATACTCCCGAAGCACCCCACACAGAATACCACGAGGGACACGGTCAAATGCCTTCTCCAGATCCACAAAGCACATGTGGACTGGTTGGGCAAACTCCCATGAACCCTCGAGCACCCTATGAAGGGTATAGAGCTGGTCCAGTGTTCTGCGACCAGGACGAAAACTGCATTGTCCCTCCTGGATCCGAGGTTCGCCTAATTCTCCTCTCCAGTACCCTGGAGTAAACCTTCCCTGGGAGGCTGAGAAGTGTGATTCCCCTATAATTGGAGCACACTCTCCGGTCCCCTTTCTTAAAAAGAGGGACCACCACCCCAGTCTGCCACTCCAGAGGCACCGTCCCCGACAGCCACGTGATGTTGGAGAGGCGTGTCAGCCAAGACAGCCCTACAACATCCAGAGACTTGAAATACTCGGGGCGGATCTCATCCACCCCCGGTGCCTTGCCACCGAGGAGCTTGCAAACCACCTCAGTGACTTCGGCTTGGGTAATGGACGAGTCTGCCCCTGTGTCATCAGCCTCCACTTCCTCAATGGAAGACATGACTGTGGGATTGAGGAGATCCTCGAAGTATTCCTTCCACTGCCCGACAATGTCCCCAGTCGAGGTCAACAGCTCCCCATCCGCACTGTAAACAGTGTTGGCAGACTACTGCTTCCCCCTCCTGAGGCGCTGGACAGTTTGCCAGAATTTCTTCGAGGCTGACCAATAGTCCTCCTCCATGGCCTCACTGAACTCCTCCCAGTTCTGAGTTTTTGCTTCCGCAACTGCCCGAGCTGTGGCACGCCTGGTCTGCCGATACCTGTCAGCTGCCTCAGGAGTCCCAGAGGCCAACATGGCTTGATAGGACTCCTTCTTCAGCTTGATAGTATCCCTTACTTTCGGTGTCCACCACCGGGTTCGGGGATTGCAGCCACGACAGGCACCGGAGACCTTGCAGCCACAGCTCCGAACAGCCGCGTCTACAATGGAGATAGAGAATATGGTCCACTCAGACTCAATGTCCCCCCCCTCCCTTGGAAGCTGGGAGAAGCTCTCCTGGAGGTGGGAGTTAAAGACCTTCCCGACAGAGTGCTCGGCCAGACGTTCCCAGCAGACCCTCACCATACTTTTGGGCCTGCCAGGTCTGTCCGGCTTCCTCCTCCGCCAGCGGATCCAACTCACCACCAGGTGATGATCAGTTGACAGCTCAGCCTCTCTCTTCACCCGAGTGTCCAAGACATAGGGCCAGAGATCCGATGAAACGACAACAAAGTCGATCATTGACCTCCAACCTAAGGTGTCCTGGTGCCACATGCACTTATGGACACCCCTATGCTCGAACATGGTGTTCGTTATGGACAAACTGTGACTAGCACAGAAGTCCAATAACAAAACACCACTCAGGTTCAGATCAGGGAGGCCGTTCCTCCCAATCACGCCCCTCCAGGTGTCAATGTCGTCGCCCACGTGAGCGTTGAAGTCCCCCAGTAGAACAATGGAGTCCCCAGTCTGAGCACCTCTCAGTACCTCTCCCAGGGACTCCAAGAAGGCCGGATACTCTATACTGCTATTCGGCCCGTAGGCATAAACAACAGCAAGAGCCCTCTCCCTAATCCGAAGGCGCGGAGAGGCGACCCTCTCGTTCACTGGGGTAAACTCCAACACATGGCGGCTGAGCTGGGGAGCTATAAGCAAGCCCACACCAGCCCGCTGCCGCTCACCATGGGCGACTCCAGAGAAGTGGAGAGTCCAGCCCCTCTTGAGGACCTGGGTTCTGGAGCCCAAGGTGCGCGTGGAGGTGAGCCCGACTATCTCTAGCCGGTACCTCTCAACCTCCCGCACAAGCTCAGGCTCTTTCCCCCTCAGCGAAGTGACATTCCGTGTCCCAACAGCTAGCCGCTGTGTCCGGGGATCAGGTCGTCGAGGCCCCTGGCTTCGACTGCCGCCCAATCCACACTGCACCAGCCCCTTATGGCTACCTCTGTGGGTGGTGAACCTCTGTGCTTGAGTGTACGTGTGAGAAATAAAGGCTTCTTCTCTCTTAGAGTGTCCCAGGTCTGGATGTACTCGACGTAACCAATACCTCAGATGTTTGTCTGATGTTTTCCTACAATATCCCCCACCCTTCTTTCCTTTTTTTTTTTTTTTAGAATGGCCATCTCTTTAAAACCTGTCCGTGTTGTAGGAGTGACATGACCGTAGGATGTGTGCACTAGGAGCTGGAGAGTGGCCATTTCTCACTTGGTTTTGTGCGAAGTCGTGTGACTGAAGGAAGCAAGCAAGCAAGCGCACACACTCAAAGCTTCTCATCAGCGTGGCGACAGACAGGATCTGTGCGCGCGCGCACGCACCCTCACTTTGGCTTCAGCTTCGTCTGAAGCCCACGAGCGGTTCGGCGGTGAACAGTGTGAGCGCTCTAATAGCGCACTGACTCTCTAATAGCGCACTGAATCTGAACAGTGTGAGCTCTCTAATAGCGCACTGACTCTCTAATAGCGCACTGAATCTGAACAGTGTGAGCTCTCTAATAGCGCACTGAATTTGAACAGTGTGAGCTCTCTAATAGCGCACTGAATCTGAACAGTGTGAGCTCTCTAATAGCGCACTGACTCTAATAGCGCACTGAATCTGAACAGTGTGAGCTCTCTAATAGCGCACTGAATCTGAACAGTGTGAGCTCTCTAATAGCGCACTGACTCTCTAATAGCGCACTGAATCTGAACAGTGTGAGCTCTCTAATAGCGCACTGAATCTGAACAGTGTGAGCTCTCTAATAGCGCACTGACTCTCTAATAGCGCACTGAATCTGAACAGTGTGAGCTCTCTAATAGCGCACTGAATCTGAAAGTGCACAGCTGTGAAAGGGGATTCCTCATGTCTAAGCAGCAAGGCTTCCATGTTTAGCAGAGGCGCTCCTGGGCTTCTTCTTTTAGGATGCAGAGATCACCTGTGGATGATGCCGGCTTCCTCTCGAGATACTTTTTCTGGTAAGGTCCAGCTGGAGTGTTCACATAGCAGCACAAAGTGTCGAGTTACTGTAATGCATAAATCTATCTATCTATCTATCTATCTATCTATCTATCTATCTATCTATCTATCTATCTATCTATCTATCTATCTATCTATCTATCTATCTATTTGTCGGTATCTATCTGTCTGTCTGTCTGTCTGTCTGTCTGTCTGTCTATCTATCTATCTATCTATCTATTTGTCGGTATCTATCTATCTATCTATCTATCTATCTATCTATCTATCTATCTATCTATCTATCTATCTATTTGTCGGTATCTATCTATCTATCTATCTATCTATCTATCTATCTATCTATCTATCTATCTATCTATCTATCTATTTGTCAGTATCTATCTATCTATCTATCTATCTATCTATCTATCTATCTGTCTGTCTGTCTGTCTGTCTGTCTGTCTGTCTCTATCTATCTGTCTGTCTGTCTGTCTGTCTGTCTGTCTGTCTGTATCTATCTATCTATCTATCTATCTATCTATCTATCTATCTATCTATCTATCTATCTATCTATCTATCTGTCTGTCTGTCTGTCTGTCTGTCTGTCTGTCTGTCTATCTATCTATCTATCTATCTATCTATCTATCTATCTATCTATCTATCAATCTATCTATCTATTTTAGTTATCTCCACTCTAACACTGTTGCTCTTTCTACACTCTCAGAAAACAAAAAAACCCCAAAAACTATCCACTCAATAGTCCATTGTTTTTAACATTAGTGTGTATCATTTTGACCTCAGAAGTTACATGTGGTGCAGCTTTGAAACTTTCCTCAGACATGCCATCATTTTTAAACACCTAAAACTACAATATATCCACATTTCCAGGTGAAACATATTTTGCAATATTAAACAAAGTCAAACAGTTTCTAGATCACAATTCACCCCGGATTCTTTACTGTTCCCTGGTTTCACCTTATTTAAGTTACTGTGCAGAGGTATGGGGCAATAATTACAAAAATACAATATATTCATTATATTCATTCTCCAAAAAAGAGCAATAAGGATTATACACAAGGCTGGTTATCAGGATCATACAAATATATTATTCTTACAGTCAGAAATACTGAAATTTGCAGATCTGGTGGACTATCAAACGGCACAAATCTTATTCAAAGCAAACAATAATCAACTACCACATAATATTCAAAAACTGTTCACTGAAAGAGAAAGGAGTTATAATTTAAGGGGTTTATTTAAAGTTAAAAATTATAGGGTGCGCACAACCAAGAAAAGTTTTTGTATTTCTGTTTGTGGGGTGAAGCAGTGGAACAGTGTGAATGAGGAGCTCAAGGGATGTCCAGACATGAAGCAGTTTAAAAAGATGTACAAAAATTTGATTTTCGCAAGGTATAAGGATGAAGGGGATTAATCATAACTGGCTGTTTACTGTGTATTTTTTTTAATTTTGTTCTTTTTTGAGTCATCGTCTGTTTGTTTTGTTTTTATCTTGTTCTTCTCCATTGTGAGCGTGGTATTAGTAGTAAACTTATGTGTAGACATATGGATATACATATATAATTAATTATATGATATAGTCATAGAGAATTGATATCTGAATAGTTAAAGTAATAAGTAATATACAGTGTATGTATGTATGTGTATATATATGTATATATATGTGTATATACATGTGTGTATATACACTACCGTTCAAAAGTTTGGGGTCACTTTGAAATGTCCTTATTTTTGAAAGAAAAGCACTGTTCTTTTCAATGAAGATCACTTTAAACTAATCAGAAATCCACTCTATACATTGCTAATGTGGTAAATGACTATTCTAGCTGCAAATGTCTGGTTTTTGGTGCAATATCTCCATAGGTGTATAGAGGCCCATTTCCAGCAACTCTCCCTCCAGTGTTCTAATGGTACAATGTGTTTGCTCATTGCCTCAGAAGGCTAATGGATGATTAGAAAACCCTTGTACAATCATGTTAGCACAGCTGAAAACAGTTGAGCTCTTTAGAGAAGCTATAAAACTGACCTTCCTTTGAGCAGATTGAGTTTCTGGAGCATCACATTTGTGGGGTCGATTAAATGCTCAAAATGGCCAGAAAAATGTCTTGACTATATTTTCTATTCATTTTACAACTTATGGTGGGAAATAAAAGTGTGACTTTTCATGGAAAACACAAAATTGTCTGGATGACCCCAAACTTTTGAACGGTAGTATATATATATATATATATATATATATATATATATATATATATATATATATATATATATATATATATATATAAGGAAGCTAGATAATCAATTTATATTGACTAAAGAAGAGGGATGGGATTAAATAAGTTTTTACTTCAGCCCACTCCTTTTCGGACATGTAAACTCAAAACTGCTTAGTTCGTCCTTGTTTGTATTTTTGTTTTGTTTTGTTTTGTTTTGATTTTAATATTATATTATTATTACCTATATTATTTATGGTTTATTTTCTAATTTAGTGGCTTTTTACGTGTTCTTGTTGCAAATGCTGTTTTGCTTTTCTTGTTTTCTGCTTATTTATTCATTGTTTGTTTACATGTTCAAAATAAACTATCATCATCAAACATAACAAAAAAACAAGGAAAGGTACAGTTTAGGACTATTTCTTTTTCTCATCTCATCTCATCATCTCTAGCCGCTTTATCCTGTTCTACAGGGTCGCAGGCAAGCTGGAGCCTATCCCAGCTGACTATGGGCGAGAGGCGGGGTACACCCTGGACAAGTCGCCAGGTCATCACAGGGCTGACACATAGACACAGACAACCATTCACACTCACATTCACACCTACGGTCAATTTAGAGTCACCAGTTAACCTAACCTGCATGTCTTTGGACTGTGGGGGAAACCGGAGCACCCGGAGGAAACCCACACGGACACGGGGAGAACATGCAAACTCCGCACAGAAAGGCCCTCGCCGGCCACAGGACTCGAACCCGGACCTTCTTGCTGTGAGGCGACAGCGCTAACCACTACACCACCGTGCCGCCCCTATTTCTTTTCTTTTTCTTTTTTTTCTTAATTATTCTCATCAGGAAGAAATTTCCCACCTCTTTGTTCGCATCCATATCAAAAACCTTAAATCTTTTCACATTCAAATAACGACATTATCATTAACCCACACTAAACTAGACATGATATGAGTCTTTTAAGAAACATGGTGCACAGAGGAATTCCCAAACTTGTGTCAAAACTTGTGTTTAACTAGACCTACGGTCTAATGATCTAACCTCACTATTAATTTGACACTTTCGTCTTGCTGAAAGGGTGAAAAAAAAAATACTGTAACAGCTTTTGGGTTTAACGTCTGAATGACCTAACCTCACTGAAGCAGCTGTGTAATTCTGAATAATGATGATATTCATGCAAGAAACTGGTGTGAAAAATAGCGCTTTTCTGGTTGTTTTACAGGTGGACAAGCCCTCTTATGCGAAAGGGTTTTAGGGAAAAGCTGAAGCCATCAGATGTTTATCAGACTCCGTCACAGGATGCTGCAGATGTGCTTGCAGAACGTCTGGAAAAGTTTGTATTCTCAACACACCATGCTAGGTTATTTCAATACTGGGGAAATCCAAACGTGCAATGCATATATTATTTGTAGATTACTCACTATGTGTAGCATGTGTTCAACACCTTCATATCCAATCTTCAGTGACATAAACCACAACTTTCATGCATGAGAGCACAGGTAATTGGATCAAGCACAGGTTGAATAGTGTATATAAACTTATCTGGAAAAATAAATGTGTACTAAGAGGACAAAAATGTGATTTCATGGCGCAAACAAATGTTTGTTACTGGGGTAGGTCCTTAAACATCCAGAGGAACAAAATTGTAGCAGAACATTATTCACGTACATTACTGGACCTTATAAAACACTGTTGTACCATTGAGGGTACATGTACGATGGTTGAAAGTTTCAGGCATAGTGGTGCAACAGACAGCATTGCCACCTCACAACTTCAGGGCTCCTAGCTTGGTCCTGAGCTTGGGGTTATCATATGTGTGGAATTAAAAAAAAAAAAAAGATGTGTTTTTGGAAGTTTTATCAGGAAAACTTTTAATCACAAAAGTGCTCCTTTTATTTTAAACAAATTGCTATTAAGGCACTTCGATTTTAAAAAGCTGGGCTGCCAACTCTCACGCAATGAGCGTGAGACACACGCATTTGCTTGTCTTCACACGCTCACACGCCATACCTCCGATTTCTCACGCTAGAAAAAAATCTAGTTTATCTATCTGATCTAGGTTACTCATTGCGTCGCGCCAACCACTTGCGATTGATCAATTATGCCTTACGCACGGCTAAACAGGCAGAGAGGTGTTCCCTTCTGTACACACTCCCCTATGGTAGGTGGAGCATCTAATGATGCTGCACTCGCCGGAAGTTGGATAATTGCCTACCGTCAATTTAGAGGAAGAGGAGAGAGAAGAAGATATCCGAGTTGAAGACGGGTGTCTCAGACAGGTTTGTATATATGCACGCCAATGTGTGGTGTTACTGGCGTAATTATGAACTTATATAAAGTTTCTTAATCGTTTTAGCCTATAAGTGTTGTGAGAATATTTAATGCCATATCGAGAGCTGTGTACTAGGCATGCTAAATCATTATAGGCCTCCTGCCGTGCCACAGCCTCTATCTTCCCCAACAAGCAGCACGGGAGAGCACCTCCTTAGCACACGTTTATTAAGGCGCATTTTTAGTTTGTTTACTGTATGTTATCATACTTTATGACTTTATTTGAAGCCATACTGGAAATATTGTAAAATAAAGCAAGTAAGAGATAATATTACAAATGCAAGAAGAGCCATTAGCCACCATACCTATTGTTTATTTACAGGGTATTTATTTTTAATTATTTATGATGTATGTAATTGCTCAGTTACAGTAAATAGAGCATGGTCACCTGTAATATCAAAGGACTTGAACTTGTGAATAATTAAAAAAAAAAGACAGAGAACAATATACTGAGGAGACAGGGTTTCAAAGAGGGCAAGACAGGTAGAGAATATTTGTCAGATAACAGGCCCTGACGAATGCTCTATTACTAATAAGGAACATAGATAAGGAATAAATTAATAAGAAATATATTAATATAGGGGCGGCACGGTGGTGTAGTGGTTAGCGCTGTCGCCTCACAGCAAGAAGGTCCGGGTTCGAGCCCCATGGCCGGTGAGGGCCTTTCTGTGCGGAGTTTGCATGTTCTCCCCGTGTCCGCGTGGGTTTCCTCCGGGTGCTCCGGTTTCCCCCACAGTGCAAAGACATGCAGGTTAGGTTAACTGGTGACTCTAAATTGACCGTAGGTGTGAGTGTGAATGGTTGTCTGTGTCTATGTGTCAGCCCTGTGATGACCTGGTGACTTGTCCAGGGTGTACCCCGCCTTTCGCCCGTAGTCAGCTGGGATAGGCTCCAGCTTGCCTGTGACCCTGTAGAACAGGATAAAGTGGCTAGAGATAATGAGATGAGATATTAATATAGCTTATTTAAGTATGACCAAAATTTTTAAGCCCAACTTTGTGTGCACATTCCCACCTATGGCCAAGGTTCAGCTTTTTGTGTTTCAATACTGTTCAAACTTAATCATTTTAATGTTTCTTGTAGCACATGCACATTTTGCTTACTGTTTAAGCATTTTATTTGTTCTTTTGCTGTTGATATTTTTCCCCATGCCAATCTTCTGCTGAACCCAGTGGTGGGGAAAGCCCTTAAATGCATAATGAATAGTCAGTGAGGGACAATCTTATTTTTTGCAACAGTTATTAAAAACTTAACATTTAGTTTCAATTCAGAAGGTGTTTAGGCTTAGCTGATGAAATATTTTCAAACATTAACTTGCCTTTAAATCTGAAACACAGGTCTATAGGGCTACAGGAACATTGGCAGTCATCTGTAGTTTTCTAGTGTGGGGGCTTTTAAGCCAAAACTTGGTGCTTTTGTTGGCCATGAGCTGAAGGCCTGGCAAGTCAGGGTGTGTAAGAATGTAGGTATGGCACAGCAGGCCACTCCAAAAATCCACCAGAATGCAGGAACATCTACTAAATCCAAAATCCCCCCCCCCCCCCCCCCCCATTGTCCATCTCCAGCTGGACGACCCACAAACAAAACACCAGAATGCAGGGGGACAAGTGAATATCAAACTGAATACAAAATTCCCACTTACTGCGTGGTGTGCGGAAAAATTTTGCCATCGAGACCCCCCCCCCAAAAAAATCTCACTCCAAGGAATTTTGAAAAGTTGGCAGCCCTGTAAAAAGGGGTTTTGTGAGAAATATTATTCTGTTACTTGTTGCAACGTTTAGTGTCGAGGTGCTGTTTCATTCAGTGTTGGGGTGAAAGACTGGAGGTGTGACTCAAAACTTAAACATGACTGTATTTACAGCATGAGAAGATCTACTAACAGGACACGTTTCTCCAGTTCCTATTGTCTGCCCCAGAAGTCTAAAAGCTTAAATGTCATGCCTTTGAGTCAAAGTATTAATGTGGTGTTTCAGGGTAACAGGGTAAATGCCACTGTGCTTCTTCCAGTCAACCCCCCTTGCACAGCATCACCAACATGTTTGCTTGGGTTGGGGTGCCAATTTAATGGGCATCAAACATGACCTTTAAAAGTGCCAGGCCCCTAGTGGGTGATAAATGGTGTGCAGTATTTTTAAGTCCTCAAACACTCATGTCTTCTGGGAATTTGAACTTTTTGTGCAATGAAGAGCTTGGAGCAGTCTCCTGTTTGTGAAGGGCTCTTTGCCTTGTTTAATAAGTGAGCAAAATCACCGTGGTTATATACAAGTGTCCTAAACAATGTGGACTCCACCATTTTTACAGTGAATGGGAGGATGTGGGGAGTTGTTTAATTATTCCTTTTGGGCTTGCTTTATCTTCTCACACAGAGAATGGGACAGAGAAGTTATATCTGCGAAGAAAAAACCCAGTCTTTTACGAGCACTTTCCCGATGCTTCATTCGACCCTTCATATTATTTGGAATCCTCCTTTATTTTGGGGTAAGTGTCTAAAAATCAGATTATGTGAGAATTCGTACTTAATGTTATATGCCCTGTCACTTTCTGCCTTTATCTGAAATACAGCAACTTGTGTATATGCTACTACATGTGCTAAAACAAAAAGGACTAGAAGTCTGAATGCATTTGCATATTATGAGTGCTAGTTTATGGCTGGCAACCTGCCGCTTCTCTGTGGTTATGTCAGAGTAGTCAGGCTATTGATGGTGCAGCTCACAGCCAAGTGTGAATCTGTTCATGTGTTTGACATTAACTTCAATGGGTTGATCCTCCTGTTGCCATTGGTCATGTAGAAAATGCCACACTTCGTGTAAAGGTGCAGTAGCCATTTATTCACTGTTCAGCATATAATGATGTGTGTATTCTGGTAGAGTATTCACTCCAAATGCCCTGTGTGTAAATCAGAGTTTGTGTTATATTGTCTAATTGTTTACTGTAGAAGTATTTTGTGGCTAGCTATCCCATGTTCCCATTTTTCTTGTGCAGGAAGCCACAAAAACTGTGCAGCCACAGCTCCTGGGCCGAATCATCGCCTCATTCGACCCTCACCATGAGCCAGAGAGAGAACAGGGCTACTTCCTGGCCCTAGGCCTAGGCCTGCTGTTTATCACCCGCTTCCTCCTTCTGCAGCCCGCCATGTTTGGGCTGCACCACCTGGGCATGCAGATCCGCATTGCCCTTTTCAACTTAATTTATAAAAAGGTTTGCTGCAGTAACCTCAAATGTCCTCGAATATCAATTTGTATTTTGGATATGCTGGTTCATTATTGTGAAGAAAGTATGCTGTTAGGTTAAAGACTAAAAAATGTTTCTTTATTCTTGGTCCTAAGACACTAAAGCTGTCCAGCAGGGTGTTGGACAAAATCAGTACAGGGGAGCTGATCAGCCTGATGTCAGCCAACCTGGGCAAGTTTGATCAGGCAAGTACAAGTAGCATTTGTTTCTGTTTATACAGTACCCTCCACGATTATTAGCACCCCTTGTAAAGATTAGTAAAAAGGGTTAGAAAAAATCCACCTTTTGGTGAAGTAGCTTCATCTGACACTGAAAAAATGAGAAAAATTCAAACTTTAATTGAAAGAAATTTATTCAGAAAAAAACAAAAACAAATCATGATTATTGGACTCCTGGAAATGATAGTGAACACAATGTAACTAAAGCATGATTCCCATTTAAACTGTACATTTTTGAGTTGACTGGAGTGTGTAGGAACTTTCTAGCTGTAATCCACAACTTCTTGATTAACCGCTTGATTAACTGGTGTGCAAATACGAGGTGACACAGAGACCAAATTCCCTTAGTCATCCATCAACACGGGAAAGATAAGAGAACACACAAACCAAATGAGGGAGAAGTGTGTTGACCTTCATAAGTCAGGGAATGGTTATAAAAAAAAAAAAGAAAAGCCACTCGCCTGAAAATGTCAATTTCTACTGTTAGGGCAATAATTAAAAAGTGGACACCAACTGGAAGTGTTACAAACCTACCTGGAAGAGGACCCAAGTTTATTTTGTACAGTGAGGATGATGGTAAGAGAGGCCAAAAAAAAAAAAAATCCCCAAGGATCACTTTTGGTGAATTACTAGCAAACGTAAAATCTTAGCATTTCCAAGTCTCCAAAACCACCATCAGACTCTGCCTCCATACCAACAGATTATTTGGAAGGTATGCCAGAAAAAAGCCTTTTCTGTCGGTTAACCACAAATGTAAGCACCTGAAGTTTGTGAAACACTACTACAACTTTGACTGGAACTGTGTTCTATGGTCAAATGAAACAAAAATGGAGCTTTTTGGCAATAAACACTCATGGTGGGTTTGGCGTATAAAGAAGGATGGCTATAATAAAAAGAACCCGATCCCAACTGTAAAATATGGTGTAAGTTCTGTGAAGTTCTGGGGCTGTTTTCCCTCCAAAAGCCCTGGAAACCTTGTTTGGGTACATGGCATCATGGACTCCATGAAATACCAGGACATTTTTAATCAAAATCTGGCTGCCTCTGTGAGGAAACTAAAACTGGGTCATCATTGGATCTTCCAGCAGGTCAGTGATCTGAAGCATATGTCCAAATCAACACAAAAATGGCTAACTGATCACAGAATCAAGCTTCTGCCGTGGCCATCTCAGTCCACTGAAAACCTGTGGGGTGAGCTGAAGAGGAGAGAGCACAAGAGAGGGTCTAGGACCCTGGATGATCTGGAGAGATTGTATAAAGAGGAATGGTCTCAGATGCTCTGCTCTGTATCTCCAACCTTCTAAAGGAAGTACGAGAATCAGTGCTGTTGGCAAAGGGAGGTTGTATAAAGTATTAAATACAGGGGTGCCAATAATAGTGGCACATGTGATTTTGTTGAAAATAATTATTTCTTGATGAGGGATTTGTTTTTCTCTGAATAAATTTATTTCAATTATAAAAGTTGGGTTTTTCTATTTATTTATTTATTTATTTATATTTTCAGTGTGAGATGAAGCAACTTCAACAAATGGTGGATTTTTTTTCTAACCCTTTTTTAATCTTTACAAGGAGTGACGATGATCATGGAGGACACTGAATACAGTGGGGCAAAAAAGTATTTAGTCAGCCACCAATTGTGCAAGTTCTCCCACTTAAAAAGATGAGAGAGGCCTGTAATTTTCATCATAGGTACCCTTCAACTATGAGAGACAGAATGGGGGGAAAGAATCCAGGAAATCACATTGTAGGATTTTTAATGAATTAACTGGTAAATTCCTCGGTAAAATAAGTATTTGGTCACCTACAAACAAGCAAGATTTCTGGCTCTCACAGACCTGTAACTTCTTCTTTAAGAGGCTCCTCTGTCCTCCACTCGTTACCTGTATTAATGGCACCTGTTTGAACTCGTTATCAGTATAAAAGACACCTGTCCACAACCTCAAACAGTCACACTCCAAACTCCACTATGGCCAAGACCAAAGAGCTGTCAAAGGACACCAGAAACAAAATTGTAGACCTGCACCAGGCTGGGAAGACTGAATCTGCAATAGGTAAGCAGCTTGGTGTGAAGAAATCAACTGTGGGGGCAATTATTAGAAAATGGAAGACATACAAGACCACTGATAATCTCCCTCGATCTGGGGCTCCAAGCAAGATCTCACCCCGTGGGGTCAAAATGATCACAAGAACGGTGAGCAAAAATCCCAGAACCACATGGGGGGACCTAGTGAATGACCTGCAGAGAGCTGGGACCAATGTAACAAAGGCTACCATCAGTAACACACTACACCACCAGGGACTCAAATCCTGCAGTGCCAGATGTGTCCCCCTGCTTAAGCCAGTACATGTCCAGGCCCGTCTGAAGTTTGCTAGAGAACATTTGGATGATCCAGAAGAGGATTGGGAGAATGTCATATGGTCAGATGAAACCAAAATAGAACTTTTTGGTAAAAACTCAACTTGCGTTTGGAGGAGAAAGAATGCTGAGTTGCATCCAAAGAACACCATACCTACTGTGAAGCATGGGGGTGGAAATATCATGCTTTGGGGCTGTTTTTCTGCAAAGGGACCAGGACGACTGATCCGTGTAAAGGAAAGAATGAATGGGGCCATGTATCGTGAGATTTTGAGTGAAAACCTCCTTCCATCAGCAAGGGCATTGAAGATGAAACGTGGCTGGGTCTTTCAGCATAACAATGATCCCAAACACACCACCCGGGCAACAAAGGAGTGGCTTCGTAAGAAGCATTTCAAGGTCCTGGAGTGGCCTAGCCAGTCTCCAGATCTCAACCCCATAGAAAATCTTTGGAGGGAGTTGAAAGTCCGTGTTGCCCAGCGACAGCCCCAAAACATCACTGCTCTAGAGGAGATCTGCATGGAGGAATGGGCCAAAATACCAGCAACAGTGTGTGAAAACCTTGTGAAGACTTACAGAAAACGTTTGACCTCTGTCATTACCAACAAAGGGTATATCACAAAGTATTGAGATGGACTTTTGTTATTGACCAAATACTTATTTTCCACCATAATTTGCAAATAAATTCTTTAAAAATCAGACAATGTGATTTTCTGGATTTTTTTTCCTCATTTTGTCTCTCATAGTTGAGGTATACCTATGATGAAAATTACAGGCCTCTCTCATCTTTTTAAGTGGGAGAACTTGCACAATTGGTGACTGACTAAATACTTTTTTGCCTCACTGTATATTGGACACTGTCTGTACATCTCATCTCATCTCATTATCTCTAGCCGCTTTATCCTGTTCTACAGGGTTGCAGGCAAGCTGGAGCCTATCCCAGCTGACTACGGGCGAAAGGCGGGGTACACCCTGGACAAGTCGCCAGGTCATCACAGGGCTGACACATGTTCCTGAAACTGATATTTAGTGACATTTTACACTTATACAATCACTTTAGGACATGCAGGTTAGGTTAACTGGTGGCTCTAAATTGACCGTAGGTGTGAGTGTGAATGGTTGTCTGTGTCTATGTGTCAGCCCTGTGATGACCTGGTGACTTGTCCAGGGTGTACCCCGCCTTTCGCCCGTAGTCAGCTGGGATAGGCTCCAGCTTGCCTGTGACCCTGTAGAACAGGATAAAGCGGCTACAGATAATGAGATGAGATACAATCACTTTAGTGCACTACTTCACTGTCGTCAACAACTAACACGCACTTTGACACTCAAAAGCTTCTTTTTCTATTTGAAAGTCAATAGGTAAAGTGTTTTTATATCAGAGTTTGGTGTGATAGTTGAGCATCACTGTGCAAGTAAAGCAAAGGAGGTTGAGTTTTAGAACCCTTCAGGAAAGTTGAGCCAGGGTGATGAATTTTGATGCACCTTGCAAGTTCTCTAAGGCAATTATCACCTGTATTAAATGTGGTAGGTGTGAAACTTTTTGTCTCAGAGACCACACACAAATTGTGACTTTTTAATGTGTGGTTCTGAGGGAGCCCAAACATCCCACCGTTCCCCTAACAGCCACTCAGACCTGTCCTTGCTTGTGTGTATTTGTGTGTCTAAAAGGTAAATGTGTTGCACTAAGGTGCATTGTGAAGTGTAGATTAATTTTGTGGCAGCCAGCAAAATGAAATATTTTCAAATGGACTATTTTACTTCTGTTCATAATATTCCTGGTCATGTGACCATTATACAGTTTGACTGTTTAAACTGCTATTGCACTTCATAGACTATTATGCTGTTACCTATTACCTATCTGCTTCATTTCTCGTGGCACATAAGACCTTCACAGAGTCTCTCCACTTCTCCTGATTAGCCGCCGCAGCCTGCACCTCATCCCGTGTTCTCCAACCTGCCACTTTCCTCTCTTTTTCTAAAGTGTGCCTCCAAGTGGTCTTGGGCCGTCCTCTCTTTCGTTTCCCCTTCAGCGCCCAGGTCATTGCTATATTACAGTGGCTCTCCTGTTCCTGTCTTAGTATGTGGCCGATCATCTTCTGCCTTTGTGATTTTTACTTCTTCGCTCAGCGGCTTCATATCACTTTTCCTCAGTAACTCTTCCCGTGCTAACATGATCCTGCCATTGGATTTGTAGAGTTTTTTGCAGGTACTTATTTTGAAACACGTCCATTGCCTTGTCATCTCCCTTATTCATCTTCCACCCATATAACAAGACTGGCACTACCAGGGTCTTATACAGACTGTTATGCACTTATCAAATAAATGCAGTGAACAAGGAATTATATTGCATAATACTGTCCAATTATTTCCTTCTTTCTTGAACTTGAACTGTGTTTTCATCATACTCCTGTTAAATTTGAATGCATTCTATTCTGCTGCTCTCTTATTTTTGCCAGTGAAACTGTATATGTAACTCATTTGTATATGTGTGAAATTATATAACATACAGTGTCTTGCAAAAGTATTCATCCCTCTTGGTGTTTGTCCTTTTTTTAAAGATTTTTTTTGGGCCTTTTTCACCTTTATTGGATAGGACAGTGTAGAGACAGGAAATGAGCAGGAGAGAGAGATGGGGAGGGATCGGGACATGACCTCGGGTCGGAATCGAACCCGGGTCCCCGGATTTATGGTATGGCGCCTTATCCACCTGAGCCACGACGCCCCTGTGTTTGTCCTTTTTTGTCACATTACAAGATAGAATTAAAATGGATTTTTGGGGGATTAGCACTATTTGATTTACACAACATGCCTACAACTTTGAAGGTGCAAATTGTTGTTTTATTGTGACACAAACAATAATTAAGATGAAAAAACAGAAATCTGGAGTGTCCATGGGCATTCACCTCCTTTCATATGAAACCCCTAAATAAGAGCTGCTCCAACCAATTCACTTCATAAGTCACATAATTAGTTGATTAAGATCCACCTGTATGCAATCAAAGTGTCACATGATCTGTCACATGATGTCTGTATAAATCCACCTGTTCTGGAAGGACCCTGACTCTGCAACACTACTAAGCAAGCAACATGAAAACCAAGGAGCCTCCAAACAGGTCAGAGACAAAGTTGTGAAGTATGGATCAGGGTTGGGTTATAAAATTTTTCCCAAACTTTGAATATCCCACGGAGCACCATTAAATCCATTATAGCAAAATGGAAAGAACATGTCACCATGACAAACCTGACAAGAGAAGGCCACCCACCAAAACTCACAGACTGGGCAAAGAGGGCATTAATCAGAGATGCAACACAGACACCAAAGATAACACTGAAGGAGCTGCAAAGATCCACAGCAGAGATACTCCTATGGAGTATCTGTCCATAGGACCACTTTAAGCCGTATACTCCACAGAGTGGGGCTTTATGGAAAAGTGGCCAGAAAAATGTAATTGCTTAAGAAAACACGTTTGGAGTTTGCCCAACAGCATGTGGCAGACTCCCCAAACACATGGAAGAAGATTCTCTGGTCAGATGAGACAAAAATTGATCTTTTTGGCCATCATGGGAAATGCCATGTGTAGCGCAAACCCAACACCCTGAGAACACCATTCCTACAGTGAAGCATGGTGGTGGCAGCATCATGCTGTGGGGATGTTTTTCATCTGCAGGGACAAGAAAGCTGGTCAGGACTGAAGGAAAGATGGATGGCACTAAATACAGGGCAATTCTGAAGGAAAACCTGTTTGAGTCATCCAGAGGTTTCAGACTGGGACGAAGGTTCACTTTCCAGCAGGACAATGACCCTAAACATACTGCTAAAGCTACACTGGAGTGGTTTAAAGGGAAACATTTAAATGTCTTGGAATGGCCTAATCAAAACCCAGACCTTAATCCAATGGAGAATCTGTGGCATAACTTGAAGATTGCTGTACACCAACGCAACCCATCTAACTTGAAGGAGTTGGAGCAGTTTTGCCTTGAGGAACGGGCAAAAATCCCAGTGGCTAGATGTGCTAAGCTAATAGAGACATACCCCAAGAGACTTGCAGCTGTAATTGCAGCAAAAGGTGGCTCTACAAACTATTGACTTCGCTGTGAATACTTATGCACACTCCAGATTTCTGTTTTTTCATCTTAATGTGTCACAATAAAACAACAATTTTTACCTTTAAAGTGGTAGGCATGTTGTGTAAATCAAATGGTGCTAACGCCCCCAAAAATCCATTTTAATTCCAGCTTGTAATGTGACAAAACAGGACAAACACCAAGGGGGATGAATACTTTTGCAAGACACTGTACCTGACGGTATGCTGAAAATTAACCAGAAACTGTGTTTGCTGTACAGAGCCTGGGAATGGCCCACTTTGTATGGATTTCTCCTTTGCAGTGTATCCTGTGTGTGGGACTAATTTGGGAGCTCATAGAATTCAACAGCTTCTGTACCCTTGCTGCAATCTCCCTGCTGGGGGTCATCCAGGCCTGTCTTTGTCATAAAATGGGACCTTACAAGTACGTTTTCACCGAGTTAGTTTGTAGTATTATATTATATAGTACAATATTTGTAGTATTGCATAGATTTGTGCTTTGGATTTGTACATTTTTTTCCTATTATCTCATTATTTCACTCCCACCAAAAACCACATTCCACCTGAGTCTGATGCTGGGTGGGCCTTTTGATGAGTTAGAACAGGTAGCTAAGATCTTGTGTTCTAATCAGGGCCTTGGTTTACTTTGTGCTTTTAAGAAATGTAAACATAGCTGGGAAGAGCTGGTGCGGGCATCTTTTCAGCTATGTTCAATTCAGGCAACATGTTTTGTGTATTTACAATTACATCTGTATTTCCAATGTGAGGTATTCTTTCAAGTTCAATCTCTGTGCCCAGCCAGATGACCAAAAAAAAAAAATTGATCCTCTCCATCCTGAATGTATTCTCTCTTCTTGTCTTTTTAAACAAGAGCACAAAAGGTACTGCTTACTAATAAGCGTCTTGCCCTGACCTCGGAGATTATGGAGAATCTGCACTCAGTGAAAGCCTATGGCTGGGAGGAGATCATGGAGACCATCATCAGGAATATCAGACAGTAAGACAAAATGTGACCAAAACAGTATTTCCTGCACTGCAAAAAAAAAAGATGCATTAGAATTTGAAAATGCCCTGCAAGCAAGAAACTTACTCTTTCCCTGAGATACAGTTTCAACCTTTGTTTATTACAGTTGTTTTTTTTTTTTGCTCTGCATCCACTGCCTTTGTACATTTATTTTCAGTTGTGAAAATTGTGACGCGATGGCTCATTTCCTATTAAACAGGATGCTAGGTCTCTTTTGGGTTTTATTCAGTGAATTTAGAGTTCAACAGAATTTTAAGGCAATTTGTTTTGCTTTCAACTTCAGGGATGAGGTCAAGCTGACCAGGAAGATCGGCTCTCTGCGCTACTTCTACAGCTCTGCCTACTTTTTTTCTGCTATTTGGGTGATCATGGCAGCAGTGGTGCCCCAAGCTCTCACCACAGGCATCACTATACGACGCATCTTTACTACTCTGTCCTACTGCATGGTGCTGCGCATGACTGTCACTCGCCAGTTGCCTGCTTCCATCCAGATGTGGTACGACACCATCAGGCTTATCTGGAAAATTGAGGTAAAGAATTTTCCATCTAATATGGCATGTGTGTCAAGCTCAATTAGCCATGGTTTACTTGTGGCATGGTTGGTATGAGCAGCATTGGTTTATGGTTATTGTTTGAGACCTAAATTATGAGATGTTGTGGAATTGAAATATCAGAGAAGTAAGCACTTATTTTCAATATGCACAGAGAAGGGACAGTTCTAAACATTTCTGCAGTGATTCCAAGGCCCAGTGAAACTGATAAAAGCTGGCTTAGCTTGGTACGTCTAACAATAAATTTTCAAACGTGCCTAAACTGGCATCTGTTTTTCACACCACAACGCTTTAACCAAAAAGACATGAACTGTTGTGCTGTGGTCCAGCACTGCTCAAAACTGCACAGCATGGCAGATTCTTTGTATCATTGTGTAACTGTTTGTACTGTCCTGAAACAAGGCCCAAGGTAACTGCTTCTATCTCAGACTGTATCCAAAACTATGCCTCAAAACATATTTACTTTTCTTTGTTGTTTTTTTCTTCCCCCACTGTGGCTTTTAGGATTTTCTTAGCAAAGAAGAATACAAACTGATGGAGTATGACCTCAGCATTACAGACATGGAACTTGAAAATATCACCGCTTCCTGGGATGAGGTAGTCTTTTCAGCGAACTGTTCTCTCCATCTGAAAATTTAAAAACACTAATATTTTGGGGGCCCTGTAAGCTTTGAATTTCATAAATTATTCTGGAAATTTAAAAAGAAGTGGAAATACTTTGGAAACCCAAATAATTTGGAAACGGTTTTATGGCAAAATCAGACATTTATTAAAGCTTGATGTGTTATTTTACACATGCTTTTGTCTCATCTCATCTCATCATCTCTAGCCGCTTTATCCTGTTCTACAGGGTCGCAAGCAAGCTGGAGCCTATCCCCGCTGACTACGGGCGAAAGGCGGGGTACACCCTGGACAAGTCGCCAGGTCATCACAGGGCTGACACATAGACACAGACAACCATTCACACTCACATTCACACCTACGGTCAATTTAGAGTCACCAGTTAACCTAACCTGCATGTCTTTGGACTGTCGGGGAAACCGGAGCACCCGGAGGAAACCCACACGGACACGGGGAGAACATGCAAACTCCACACAGAAAGGCCCTCGCCGGCCACGGGGCTCGAACCCGGACCTTCTTGCTGTGAGGCGACAGCGCTAACCACTACACCACCGTGCCGCCCACATGCTTTTGTAATGGAAAAAAAAAAGGTTGTTTGAGTGGCAGTCTGGATGTTGGGGGTGTACTTCTCAGACTGTGCGAGCAGATCCTCACTGAACCTCAGCCTTTAAATGGTGGGAAGAGACGGTTAATTGCTGTGTCCTTTTGTCAGCTGTTTTCTTGTTTCATTTGAATAAGAAATGCATGCAGATATTAATCAGTGAGCTGCTGTCCAACACAGCCTGACAAAAGTCAATGATTAAGCCGGAGTCACACCCACTTCTCTATTCCAGGGTAGTTCTCACGCGTCCACTCCAGCGAGACTGCACAGAGCAATAGTACAAGCTTTTTGTGTGCTTTTGTAGGATGTCTGTCCTTGCCTGTGACAAAAAAAAAAGAAACAAACAGTTCAGTCTACCCGTAACTAAGACAAATGATTGTACTTAACATGATCTTTTTACAGTTGGTGTAACAATTATGTTATATTTGTCATATAACCATTTAGTATAAATACACAAGTGATTATAGAAAATCGTGCGTGCTGATCGGTTGAGAAATTCGGACTACTTCTCGATAATCACCTTGAGCGACTTGTCAAAATGGCTGCCAATTGCTTTGGGAAGAAGAATGAGAAGTTATGAATGAAAATACTCTACCTAAAAGCACTAAAGATGCTCCGAAGTTTGGTCTAAAACTATTCAAAGGTAAGGTGGAATTGTGATTTATTTTATCTATTTCAAAACAAAATATTTTATGTGAGTCGGCATAGATAAGTGACACAAGTCTGCACGCACCTTTATTGCATTTGCATGCTGCTTTGGGAGTTTAAAGTAAATGATTTTTTAAATACAATTAAACAATTTTTTTTAAATAATCACCTGTGTATTTATACTAAAACCCACCTCAGGCTCAGGGAATATCTAAGAATAATAACCTCGACTTCATCTTGGTTATTATTCACTGATATTCACTTCACCTTCAGCGAATAATTGTTAAATAACACAGTCATGGGTTTGGATAGGAGCTTTAACTAGTTAGTAAAGGTCATTTACCAGTCCTGGTCATGGCATGCTGTGAGTCATTTTAACAGCCTATGAAAAGCAAATTCGGCTGGTTTTATTTACAGTAAAAGCAATCTCTGTCAGCTGGACACAGACTTATAATAATCACAAAGATACTATAGACCCTTTTCACTCACGTGACCTTCGTAAGCGCGACCGCCATTTTGGACATGAAGAAATAACGGTTTATGGCACAGACCCTTTCGGTTCTCGCTCATCTAGCTGCTACAATGACTGCTTAGACTGCAACAATAATACCTAACACACATTTAAGTATCCGTCGTAAAGACGTGAAACTCGTCGAGTGATGAGTGTGTTCATTGATAAGCTAACACAATCTAAAAGTAGACATACCATCACACTGCCCTGGCGCTGTGTACAGTTAGGGTGACCAGACGTCCCGGTTTTACCGGGACAGTCCCGATTTGGGGTCGTGTGTCCCGAGTCCCGACAAAAGTCTGTCGGGACACGGATATGTCCCGGTTTTCGCCAGTCGCGACATTTGCGACTGAGCAGTGTGGGAATCATTAGCGGAGAAATGTCTGCATTTACTATTTTGATGAATGGACAGGAATCGCAAACTTTCCTGGTTACTGGCCCTGTGGCATGGGTGTTTATTTAGCCACATTACTCCAGACAACAGAACGGGTTGCCATGCAACAATAAAATAAACATTAACTGGCGCGAATGTTCTTTGTCTAGCAGCAGTAATGCCGCAGCAATTATGCCGGAAAGAAAATGTACCTTTTCCAAAGATTTACAGGGCACCTACCCCTTCCTCCGAGAGGTGCAGAACAATGCGCACGAAGCCTACTGCACACACTGTAAAGGCCTCTGCATGCTCTTGCGACAAGGCTTTCGCAGACAGCTTTTCGCAGACAGTTGTAATTTATCGTTGAGTGGGGAGTAATAGACGTGCGCGATGTTATTCACCGCCACAATGCAAGGGGGCGCGAAGTCGCGAAATCGCTAGGAGTAGTTGGTGGGTGTGGTTAGTGGAGTGTTTATCCTCCGGTTACTTATAATGACTAGAACCGGAGTCGTATAGATGTACGTACTTCCTCGATCAACCGCTCTTCGTGCTGCTCCATCTTCGCTCGTGTTTTAAAAACGGCGGTAGTGAAAACAAAACAAACCGGGAAAGCAGGGAAGCGGAAGTGCGTGTACAGCGGATGTAGAGTGGACCAATCAGAGCCCTCTCGTCTGCGACGCTGTCTGCGAGGCTTCTGCGGTGGTCACAATTTTTGGGAGGTGCTCGCAGAGCGTCTGCGAGGGGGGGCTACGCAGACGCCATCTGCGACGCCATCTGCGACGCCATCTGCGAGGACTACGTTGTCAGCATAAATTGGCCTTTACTGCCCCCTGGCCCTGTGGCATGGGTGTTTATTTAGCCACATTATTCCAGACAACAGAACGTGTTGCCATGCAACAATAAAATAAACATTAACTGGCGCGAATGTTCTTTGTCTAGCAGCAGTAATGCTGCAGCAATTATGCTGAAAAGAAAATGTACCTTTTCCAAAGATTTACAGGGCACCTACCCCTTCCTCTGAGAGGTGCAGAACAATGCGCACGAAGCCTACTGCACACACTGTAAGTGCTTTGTTCTTGTACTGAGTTGGGCAGCCTATGCTGCAAATGCTGTGCGCTCCTGTGGGGGCTTTCCTCGGGCTGTCGCCCCTCTCCTCCTTTACTGCTGTTTTGTTTGAGTGTGTATTTAGGGAAGCCGCGAGAGGCCCTTCATATAATCTTTTTTTATTCACCTTGTTATCCCGAGATAATGACATAATTAATTCAGGATCTCGAGAAAACAACACAACTAATTTGAGATCTTGAGAAAACAAAACAATTATTTCATGATCTCAGCTGGATCACTGTATCTCCGTGGGTAGAGACGAAGCCGGGCCAGTCTTCTGCAGAGGTGCCGCGAACTAATTTTGAAATTATCCCTTATTAAAAGACTTGATGCAATCTCTCCCTGTGTCAACCCCTGATCAAAATATTGCCTTATTAGGTGATCGATTATTCTAGACATTCTAATGACCAAAGTTGCGTCTGTACAGAATGAGAAATAGCCCCAAAGTCAGCATATCACAAGTCTCTTGGCGTACCTGAATGAACCATTTCTCAGCTGTTTACTCGAGATCATGAAATAATTTTGTTTTCTCGAGATCTCAGAATAACGGTTTTGTTTTCTCAAGATCTCGAATTAGTTGTGGTGTTTTCTTGAGATCTTGAATTAATTATGTCATTATCTCGGGATAACAAGGTGAATAAAAAAAAAAAAGGATTCTGTTTAACATTCTGACAGTTTGGCCATATTGCTGTGTTGAACAGCTTGTTGCACCTTCCATTAAAGTGTTCACTTTTGTACACATTTTCTTGCTTTATTCATTCAGTTGTGGGGAATGGTTAGTAAGGTTGATTCTGACCTAGGCTATGTTGAGGTCACATATCTACTTTTTAAGTTCATGCTATAGTGCATACAATTTTAGAGCTATAGCCTACATGTGCATATGCATTCTTCTTGGTGTTCTTACAAACAGGTGAAATAAATCAGTTTAAATTTGGCCTATGGACATAGCCTAGCCTATTCTCAGCCATTACAAAATCTGTTGTCTGACCATAATTTAACTGATCTGTATACCACTATGCTACTAGATAACAAAATGCCTGTTTGTTTTATTTCATGTGAGATGTTGATAAATGTGAGCTTCAACAAAATAAGAGCACCTCTCTGAGTGTCACGTTTATGTAAAAAAAAAAAAAAAGTGTGCGTGCACGAGCATGGTCGCGCGCAAAAGTGTCCCGGTTTCAGACTAGGGAAATCTGGTCACCCTATGTACAGTTTACCTTCTATGGTTTGTGCACTCACTATTTGCCATTACTTTCTCCAACCCAGTGTTCGAACTATGCCAATATTTTCGGGGGGTCCCTTTTTTTCCCTTGGGGGGGTGCTTGCGCTCGTCTCAGAGCGCAGATCTCCAAACACATGAGAAGCCTATCTTACGCACATCACGCGGACTCCACACCTCCACACACGCATCGCGTCTGAAGTCATAACTCATCAGGGGAAACCGTGTCCGCATTGGCATGTTCAAAAAACAACCTCGCGTCAACAATGATACCACACGCAAGAAAAAAAAAAACAGTCAGGCTACTCAACACATCTGATCCACAGCAGCACCAAAGCATCACTGGAAATCAGGTCAACAACCAATCTTCCATTTCAACACGCGTCAACAAACAAATGGCACCACAAACATGAACGAATCAGTCAGGCTACCGATTCCAAACCCACAGCAGACGAATAATTAAATGCATCCTTAAAGCAGAATCGACCACAAAGGAAGTCTGTTGGCACACTTCCTTTCTACTAGTTTGTGTCCCCAACCTGGCAGCAGCAGTCGTTGTCATATCGGTTTATTTTATCTTTGATGTAAACAAAACACTTCGGATATGCAAATGCTTCCCGTTACACACAATTGCTATGTCAATAAACATCATTTTGCCAATATTTTAGAGACCATCCATCTTCTCCGTCGGTCAGCATCTGTCGGGATCCGATAAAATGATAAATCTTGCCTTGTGTGTTGATGGTTACTACATCCAGGTGCACAACAATATAATGGCATGATGGAAGTCTTGCTGAAAGTAAAAACTTTCTTTGATGGCTATATTCCTTTTGATGCTTCGCCGTCGTTCCTCGTTGTTGGCTATGGTAGACTACTGGTAGTACATGTCCAAAATGGCGGCCGCGTTTGTCGTGACGTCACGTGAAAAGGGTCCATAGGGACATGTAACAGTATAGGGGTGTGCTGTGTTTGAGAGACTCTCTGTTATGGCAGGGTATTGGTGAGCTCTTTGAGAAGATTAAGCAAGAGAGCAAAGCAAATGGCTATTCAAATGGAGATGGACTCTTCTTCACCAACCTCTACGTAACACCCGTGCTTAGGAATATCAGCTTACACTTGGAGAAAGGTGAAATGTTGGCAGTGGCTGGATCCACAGGATGCGGAAAGGTAAGATTATACTCATAAATTATCTTTTTAACTTAAATATTCTAAGTAAGACACTCAATACTTTATGCAGAGAAAGAAACACTACACCTATTTCCTGAGTGTTCTATTGCCTGAGGTTACCAAGTAAATCACCTCAATCTTTGACCTGTCCTATACCCTATACTTCGGTTTGGGTAGAGCTCCCTGTTAATGACTATCCTGGGCGAGCTGGTCCCTTCCTCAGGAAAAATCCGACACAGTGGCCGTGTCTCCTACTCCTCCCAGACTGCCTGGATCATGCCTGGCACCATCCGAGACAACATCCTGTTCGGGCTAACCTATGAAGAATACCGCTATAGCAGAGTGGTTAAAGCATGCCAGCTAGAGGAGGTAATTTATAACTTTTGATGAACTCACTTAGTTTTATTGTTCTGTCTTTTTATTTCTCTTACTCCCACTATTCCTCCCTGTGTCTGTTATACAGTGGATATAAAAAGTGTACACACCCTGTTAAAATTATAGGTTTTTCTGATGTAAAAAAATGAGACCATGATAAATAATTTCAAAACTTTTCCAACCTTTAATGTGACCTATAACCTGTACAATTCAATTGAAAAACAAACAAATCGGTTCAGGGGAAAAATAAAAAAAATTTAAAAACGTGCAATAAGCTGGTTGCATAAGTGTGCACACCCTTAAATTAATATTTTGTTGAAGCACTTTTTGATTTAATTACAGCATTCAGTCTTTTTGGGTTCACACCTACCATCAGTTAAAATGACTCTGATTAACCCCAAATAAAGTTCAGACATTTACTCCGTTGCATCCTCCAGCAAAAGCCAGGGTTCACAGAGAGCTTACAAAGCATCAAAGGGGTCTCATTGCTGAAAGCTATCAGTCAGGAGAAGGGTACAAAAACATTTCCACGGCATTAGATATACCATGGAAACTTTCAAGAAAAAACTAAAAACTTATTTGTTTAATCAAAGATAACCATTTGACATCGTTGATCGATATTTTTAGATACAGTGAATATGTATTTTAATACAACATATTTTTACATATCATATTATCTCTATTTTGTAAGAGCATTGAGATTTACATGGAATGCGCTCAGGAAATTTTTATTATTATTATTATTATTATTATTATTATGGAGCACAGTGAAGACAGTCATCAAGAAGTGGGGAAAATATGGGACAACAGTGACATTACCGAGAACTGGACGTCCCTCCAAAATTGATGAAAAGACAAGATGAAAACTGGTCAGGGAGGCCGCCGAGAGGCCGACAGCAACACTGAAGGAGCTGCAGGAATTTCTGGCAAGTACTGGTTGTGTTCTACATGTGACAACAATCTCCCGTATTCTCCGTATGTCTGGACTATGAGGTAGGGTCAAAGAAAAAACATCCAGGCCTGGCTAAATTTTGCAAAAAAAAACAAAAAAACCATCAACTCTCCCAAAAGCATGTGGGAAAATGTATTATGGTCTGATGAAACCAAGGTTGAACTTTTTGGCCACAATTCCAGAAGGTATGTTTGGCGCAAAAATAACACTGCATCACCAAAAGAACACCATACCCACGGTGAAGCATGGTGGTGGCAGCATCACGTTTTGGGGTTGTTTTTCTTCAGCTGGAACAGGGGCTTTAGTCAAGATGGAGGGAATTATGAACAGTTCTAAATACCAGTCAATTTTGGCCCAAAACCTTCAGGTGTCTGCTAGAAAGATGAAGATGAAGAGGAATTTTATCTTTCAGCACAACAATGACCCCCCCAAAAAGTTTTGGAACGGCCCAGCCAGAGCCCAGACCTAAATCCAATTGAAAATCTGTGGGGTGACCAGAAGAGGGCTGTGCACAAGAGATGCCCTCGCAATCTGACAGATTTGGAGCGCTTTTGCAAGGAAAAGTGGACAAATATTGGCAAGTCTAGATGTGGTAGGTTGCTAGACTCCGACCCAGAAAGACTGAATGCTGTAATTAAATCAAAAAGTGCTTCAACAAAGTATTATTTTAAGGGTGTGCACACCTATGCAACCAGCTTATTGTACATTTTTTATTTTTTACATTTTTCCCCCTAACAGATTTGTTTGTTTTTCAATTGAATTGTACAGGTCATAGGTCACATTAAAGGTGGGAAAATTTTTGAAATTATTTATCGTGGTCTCATTTTTTTTATATCAGACAAGCCTATCACTTTAACGGGGTGTGTACACTTTTTATATCCACTGTACCTGCTCGTAATTCTCTTTTTGAACCTCCCACTTTCTATTTGGTTACGTTTTTTTTTTAAAGCCTTCACTCTCTGTCTGTCTCTCTCTCTCACCCTGTCTCACTAATCTCATGCTACTCAGAATGTTCAGCTGGCAGTTGAACTGAGAATCTTTGGTAGATACAGTGCTGCATTACTGTGTCATATTACCCAGTATGGCTCACCCCCTCACCTGCAATCTCTTGATACCAAAACAGCCAATCATATGCAGCCAACAGGCATGATGAGTGACAGCGCCCCAGTTTAATCGCGTCTCTTGTGAAAAGATGCTCACAGATCTGAAATGCTTCATAAACTGCATAGTCATATTATGTTCTTGACAAGCTGCTTATCTCACATCAAAAATTTTGTGACAGTCACAACCAACTTTGCTTTAAAAAAAGAAACAGTTCATTGTGTTTTATCTCATCTCATCTCATTATCTCTAGCCGCTTTATCCTGTTCTACAGGGTCGCAGGCAAGCTGGAGCCTATCCCAGCTGACTACGGGCGAAAGGTGGGGTACACCCTGGACAAGTCGCCAGGCCATCACAGGGCTGACACATAGACACAGACAACCATTCACACTCACATTCACACCTACGGTCAATTTAGAGTCACCAGTTAACCTAACCTGCATGTCTTTGGACTGTGGGGGAAACCGGAGCACCCGGAGGAAACCCACGCGGACACGGGGAGAACATGCAAACTCCGCACAGAAAGGCCCTCGCCGGCCACGGGGCTTGAACCCGGACCTTCTTGCTGTGAGGCGGCAGTGCTAACCACTACACCACCGTGCCGCCCCATTGTGTTTTATTCTTTTTATTAAAGTATTATAATTCTGGAAGAGCAAGAAATTTGCTAATACTATTATTTAGGTTGTATCACTATGGTTGTATATGTTCTCCTTAACTTTTTAAATTTATCTCATAATAAAATGATATAATAGACATATAATAATGCATATGACGCTTAGAAATTGAAAATCTTGGCTCAGAAATACAACATGAAAAATAAAGAAAACTGGGTATACTGTATACACTAACTGGTGATTAAACTGATGAGACAGAAATGGATGTAGGTTAAATGACACTAGTGTAGCTTCCTTGCAGTGGGTGTACATTCTGTTTAGTTATGTAAGGAATAAAACAAGACTGGGCATGCTGTTAGAGGAAAATAATCAATGACGAAGTGGTGTGATTCCAACAAAAACTGCATCCAGAAGTGTTTTGTTACAATTATCATTACAATTTTAAATTAGTTGATGAATGGCACATCAAGATTTTTATCCTTTTGTAGGTACATTTAATGAAGCAAGTTAGTTCTTGTTATCACTTACATTATAGCTGCTATAAACAGTTTTTCTTTAACCAATCTCACATCATCTCCCTCTTGAACTTAATAAGACAGAAAAAGCATGTCATGCTATGGGAAAATCAGAAAGCTCAAAGTCCTCTGTTAGGAAGACTCTCCCATGGCAGAAAACATACTAACTGATTTGATTTGATTTGATTTATTGACACTGCTCAAGGTTGATACAAAAAAATAAAAAATAAAATAAATAAATAAATAAATGGTGCTTATGTACCTTGCACATATGTCAAAAGGATAACACAAAAAAGCTCAGATGAACTCATTTCCATTGTGGTCCTTATGCATAAAAAAAAAAAATTAAAATGTATGTCTAAAAGTGTACAACTAAAATCAGTATGGTGTACAATGTATGTGTAAAAAAAATAACACATGCAATACATACAAACATAACAACAAAGACAATAAATAAGTACATTTGAATTACCTTTATGCCATTTTGCTAGACAACCACTTTTTTAATGCTAACTTAAAGGTACTATTGGATGCCATGTTTTTAATATGGTCAGGTAGGTTGTTCCATAGGACTGCCCCTAAATATAAAAAAGAACTTTTACCCATTCGCGTATTGAATCTATGCAAAACAAGATCAGTGGAGCTTCTCCTTGTGGAGTAGCTATGCACCTCATTTACTCTGTTAAAATAATTAAGATAGATTGGGGTCTCACTGTTGATAATTCTATGTACCATATTCAGGTTAAAATATGTTACTCTATCCTCTACGGTTAGCCATTTAAGGCTTCTGAAATGGCAAGGTAAAAGATGGGTGCGTGGGTGTAGATTAAGAATCAACCTGATTAATTTGTTTTGAGAGGTTTGTAACTTCTTTTTAAGTAATTTAGGCAAGTTGTTGTACCAGGAGATGCAGGCATAGTCAAAGTGTCCTTGAACTAAGGCCCCTGCCAGAATCTCCATGGCTTCCCTGTTGATAAAATTAGTTATTCTTGCCAGGAATTTAATTTTCTGATTTAATTTTGTAATAACCCTGGATGCCATACCCTCTCCTGTCATTTTGCTGTCAAGAACACATCCTAAATACAACACAGTGTCCTTGGATAAAATTTCAATATTACCTACTTTAATGTTCAGACCTGGTGATCTCTGTAATTTTACACAGGATCCAAACAAGATTGATTCAGTTTTGCCTAGATGAAGGGACAATTTATTTTCAGCTAGCCATATACTTACTTTCTGTAGTTCAGAACTAAGTGTTCGCTCAACTTCTTCTTTATTATGATGGGATACCAAGAGAGCTGAATCATCTGCATAAAGTAACAAATTGCAGTCACAAGCTGCCTTCATATCATTGATGTACAACAAAAAGAACAGGGGCCCCAAAATGCTCCCCTGGGGGACACCACAAGAGAGAGGAAGGGGCTTGGAAAGGGTTCCACTAACATCTACTACTTGATCCCTCCCGCCCAAATATGACTGTATCCACTGAATAGATGCATTACTAAAACCCATAGCCATAAGTTTAGTTAAAAGAATATTATGATTGACTGTGTCAAATGCCTTCTGAAGGTCCAGTAGTATCATACCACAATATTTCCCTTCATCAATCTCTTTCTTAATAAAATCTGTTAAATAAAGTAAGCATGTATCTGTAGAATAAGATTTTCTAAAACCTGATTGAAACTCATAGAGAAGGTTGTGAGCAGTCAAATAACTGTCAACCTGTTCAAAGACAACCTTCTCTATTATTTTTGAAATACAACATAGGATGGATACTGGTCGGTAGTTACCCTGCTCTAATTTACTATCTTTCTTATACAGAGGGATAACTCTTGCCCTTTTAAAGTCCACAGGGAAAGTGCTTTGTTCAATGGATAAATTAGTGATATGTGTAATGCATGGAGAAATAATTTCAGCTGCGTCTTGAATAAATCTCGCAGGAATATTATCAAGCCCGGTTGCTTTATTTGGATTGAGACCTTTCAGCATTTTAAGAATTTTGTCATTGGATACCTTAACCAGAGAGAATGAGTCTGCCGAGGCTCCCTTACCCTGATAAAATGACTGTAAAAAAAACTGAGTCATATAGTCCCATTTGGCTGGGCAACTTTTTTACTAATGTGTTGGCTATAGTTGTAAAATAGTTGTTCAAATTATTGGCCACTTCAGATTTATCAGATATGACTTTCCCTCCGATATCCAAACTCAGATTCAATTATTTTGTTTTAACTCTATTACTATATCCCACAAGCTTTAAGGTCTTCCATAATTTCCTTGAATTATTCCTATTCTCAAATATTTTCTCATTGAAAAAACTTGACTTCGCTTTTTTTATCAGTTGAATTACCTCATTCCTTTGTTTTTTATAATTGACAAACATCTGCTCATCCTTGTTTTTCCTAAATATATCATAAAGATTATTTCTCTTCTGTATAGCTTTTAATATATCTCCATTCATCCATGGCTCTGTCCTGACTTTGATTCTAATATTTTTTACTGGGGCAACTATGTCAATGGCCTTAAGAAACATATATTTAAAAAGAAACCAAGCTTTATCCACCTTTGTACTATTGAATATTGGAGACCATTCTAAATTCTTTAACAGGTCACAGAAAGCCTCTTTACTGTAGTTTTTAAATGATCTTGCTTTACTTGTATTGTGACAATTAAACTTGTGTTTCTGAATTTTACGTGTACAGTAGATCATTGAATGATCACTAAGACCATATTTTAAAACTCCACTATTAGATATTTTAGATTTATCTGAGACCAAAATTAAATCTATGATGGTTTGAGTATTAGTACAGACCCTTGTAAACTGAGTGATAAGCTGCTGAAAATCAAACAAGTTACAAAAATGCTTCAGACTTTTACATATAGAAGAGTCAGCTTTTAAAACATTGGTATTAAAATCTCCGATCAAGATCACTTCAGATTTAACAAAGTCCATCATTTTTATACAATTGTCTTCCAGAAGCTCATAAAAGTTATTTTGGTCAGGTGGTCTGTAACACGTCCCTATCAGAATAGGTTTGGATTTGGGCATTAAGATGTCCACCCAAACAATTTCCAAGTCATTGTGTTCCAAGTCCAGTCGCACATTAAAACCAATATCCGCGCGTATGTAGACACATACTGTTGCAAAGTGGTGACAAGACTGCTTCCATCCATCCATCCATCCATCCATCCATCCATCCATCCGTTATCTATACCACTTATCTGTCAGGGTTGTGAGGGAAGCTGGCGCCAATCCCAGCTGACTTGGGGCAGGGGTTACACCCTGGACAGGTCACCAATCTATTTCAGGACTCTTCCATAAATGGTAAATAAATGTCTCTTTACAGAAAACTTCAGCATCTCAACAATTATACAGTTTTCATTATACAACAACACTTTTGTGTTTATTTATTATTGGGCATAGATTATATGGAGCATCTACCATACAGGTTCCTGTGACTAAGCTGGTGCTAGCAAAATAATAAAGTATTAGAACAAGCACAGGGGTGACACGGTGGTGTAGTGGTTAGCACTGTCACCTCACAGCAAGAAGGTCCTGGGTTTGAGCCCAGCGGCCGATGAGGGCCTTTCTGTATGGAGTTTGCATGCTCTCCCCATGTTTGCGTGGGTTTCCTCTGGGTGCTCCGGTTTCCCCCACAGTCCAAAGACATGCAGGTTAGGTTAACTGGTGACTCTAAATTGACCGTAGGTGTGAATGTGAATGGTTGTCTGTGTCTATGTGTCAGCCCTGTGATGACCTGGCGACTTGTCCAGGGTGTACCCCGCCTCTCGCCCATAGTTACCTGGGATAGGCTACAGCTTGCCTGTGACCCTGTAGGACAGGATAAGCGGCTACAGATAATGGATGGATGGATGGATGGATGGATGGATGGATGGATGGATAGAACAAGCACAGTAATATAAACCTATCACTTGAATTACAGCCAGCACTATTGTCAGAGCTGCTCTTATAGAAAATTAATCAACATATCTTTTGATCAGGCAGATGCACTGTGAGAGAAAAGTTTCCTTCCAGGAAACGTGAGGCAGGATAATGACTGCAATATTTACACTTTTTTGTTAATTACAGTGTTTTAAGAATACTATTGTGATGACAGTGGCTCATGCTACCATACTGCCTTAGCAATCTTTTATTCATTGTTTCACTATAATAAATTTCTAAAAAAAGTTTCTGTGTATACTAACTGGAGGGAATCCACATCATGGCATTTTTACAGTGCTATCATGGCAATTTTACAGTGAATACCTATCAGCCATAGCATTAAAACCACCTTCCTAATATTGTGTAAGTGCCCCCTGTGCTGCCAAGACAACTCTGACCCATCGAAGCATGGACTCCACAGACTTCTAAAGGTGTGCTGTGGTATCAGGCACCAAGACATTAGCAGCAGCTACTTTACGTCCTGTAAGTTGCAAGGTGGGGCCTCCATGGATTGGACTTGTTTGTCCATCACATCCCGCAGATGCTCAATTGGATTGAGATCTGGGGAATTTGGAGGACAAGTCAGCACCTTGAACTCTTTGACATGCTCCTCAAGCTGTTCCTGAACAATTTGTGCAGTGTGGCAGGGCACAACAATGCATAGGTAGGTGGTACATGTCAAAATAACATCCACTTGAATGCCAGGATCCAAAGTTTCCCAGCAGAACATTTCCCAGAGCATCACACTGCCTCTGCTAGCTTGCCTTCTTCCCACAGTGCATCCTGGGGCCATTTCTTCCCCAGGTAAGTGATGAACACACACCCAGCTGTCCAAATGATGTAAAAGAAAATGTGATTCATCAGTCCAGGCCACCTTATTCCATTGCTCCTTGGTCCAGTTCTGATGCTCATGTGCCCATTCTAAGCACTTTTGGTGGTGGACAGGGGTCAGCATGAGCAGTCTGACCGGTCTGCAGCTACAAAGCCCCATATGTAGCAAGCTGTGTTCTGTGTGTTCTGACACCATTGTATCATAGCCAGTATTAGCTTTTTCACCAATTTGTGCTACAGTAGCTGTTCTATAGAATTGGACTAGACAAGCTAGTCTTTGCTCTGCATGCTCATCAGTGAACCTTGGGGCCCACAACCCTGTTTCTGGTTCACCGGCTGTTCTTACTTGGACCACTTTTGATAGGTACAGTGGGTACGGAAAGTATTCAGACCCCTTTAAATTTTTCACTCTTTGTTTCATTGCAGCCATTTGCTAAAATCAAAAAAGTTCATTTTATTTCTCATTAATGTACACTCAGCACCCCATCTTGACAGAAAAAAACAGAAATGTAGAAATTTTTGCAAATTTATTAAAAAAGAAAAACTCAAATATCACATGGTCATAAGTATTCAGACCCTTTGCTGTGACACTCATATTTAACTCACATGCTGTCCATTTCTTCTGATCCTCCTTGAGATGGTTCTACTCCTTCATTGGAGTCCAGCTGTGTTTAATTAAACTGATTGGACTTGATTAGGAAAGGCACACCTGTCTATATAAGACCTTACAGCTCACAGTGCATGTCAGAGCAAATGAGAATCATGAGGTCGAAGGAACTGCCCAAGGAGCTCAAAGACAGAATTGTGGCAAGGCATAGATCTGGCCAAGGTTACAAAAGAATTTCTGCAGCACTCAAGGTTCCTAAGAGCACAGTGGCCTCCATAATGCTTAAATGGAAGAAGTTTGGGACGACCAAAACTCTTCCTAGACCTGGCCGTCCAGCCAAACTGAGCAATCGTGGGAGAAGAGCCTTGGTGAGAGAGGTAAAGAAGAACCCAAAGATCACTGTGGCTGAGCTCCAGAGATGCAGTAGGGAGATGGGAGAAAGTTCCACAAAGTCAACTATCACTGAAGCCCTCCACCAGTTGGGGCTTTATGGCAGAGTGGCCCGACGGAAGCCTCTCCTCAGTGCAAGACATATGAAAGCCCGCATAGAGTTTGCCAAAAAACACATGAAGAACTCCCAGACTATGAGAAATAAGATTCTCTGGTCTGATGAGACAAAGATTGAACTTTTTGGCGTTAATTCTAAGCGGTATGTGTGGAGAAAACCAGGCACTGCTCATCACCTGCCCAATACAATCCCAACAGTGAAACATGGTGGTGGCAGCATCATGCTATGGGGGTGTTTTTCAGCTGCAGGGACAGGACGACTGATTGCAATTGAAGGAAAAATGAATGCGGCCAAGTACAGAGATATCCTGGAAGAAGACCTCTTCCAGAGTGCTCAGGACCTCCGACTGGGCCGAAGGTTCACCTTCCAACAAGACAATGACCCTAAGCACACAGCTAAAATAACAAAGGAGTGGCTTTGGAACAACTCTGTGACCATTCTTGACTGGCCCAGCCAGAGCCCTGACCTAAACCCAATTGAGCATCTCTGGAGAGACCTGAAAATGGCTGTCCACCAACATTCACCATCCAACCTGACGGAACTGGAGAGGATCCCTAAATCCAGGTGTGAAAAACTTGTTGCATCATTCCCAAGAAGACTCATGGCTGTACTAGCTCAAAAGGGTGCTTCTACTCAATACTGAGCAAAGGGTCTGAATACTTATGACCATGTGATATGAGTTTTTCTTTTTTAATAAATTTGCAAAAATTTCTACATTTCTGTTTTTTTCTGTCAAGATGGGGTGCTGAGTGTACATTAATGAGAAATAAAATGAACTTTTTTAATTTTAGCAAATGGCTGCAATGAAACAAAGAGTGAAAAATTTAAAGGGGTCTGAATACTTTCCGTACCCACTGTAATAATCACTGCGTACCAGAAATGCCCCACAATACCTACCATTTTGGAGATGCACTGACAGTCATCTAGCCATCATAATTTGGCCCTTGCCAAAGTTGCTCAGATCCTTATGCTTGCCCATGTTTCCTGCTTCCAACACATTAACTTTGAGAATTGACTGTTCATGTCAGATTTTTGCAGGCAGCTGATGGATGCAATTGTGAGGGACAGTGTGTGTGAAGCAAACTGACAAATAAATCCAAATTGAGATCCACAAACACAGTCAGGGCAAAGCAAGGGTCGAGTTGGGCGCAGTCAGAATGTCAAAGGGAAGGCAGAAATCAGAGTCAGAAAACATGGAAGCTACGGTAAGTCAAAATTGGGGAGAATCAGCATAGAGAATAAAGGCCTGGCATTGTTAAGTAAGGCACACTGAGCGATACTTTGCAATGAGCAAACTGAGGAACTGTTCTTAAATAGTGTGTGGTGATTGTGGGAAATGAAGAGCAGGTGTAGTGCAGATTAGAATTTGGGAGAGGGAGGGCAGTGTGGTGTCTGTTGGTGGTTGTAGTCTGCGTTGGCCATGTTTGAAGGTTGTCGTGAACTCCAGGCTTCCGCATCCTGCACAAGTGTTGACATGACAGACAACACTTTCGTGTACTTGACATCCAAGTATGCACTGAAATTGGGTGAGCTGTGTGGCTGAATGTTTCAATGAATTCTGCACATATTCTGCCCATTGTAGGAATTGAGCCTAATCCTTTTGAGTTTCCAAGCGAAACACCTGATTTCTTTGTTGGCCCGTTCCACCTGGCCATTGGATTGTGGGTTACAGCCAGACATTAGGATTATTGATACCCCCAGTTTGTCCATGAACTTGGACCATAATTTGCATATGAATTGAGGACCCCAGTCACTGACTGTGTCCTCTGGGATGCCAAAGTAAAGGAAGACTTGTGTAAAAATAAGTTCTTCTGTTTCCAGAACTGTGGGTAGGCCAGGTAATGGGATGAGCCTAAGAGACTTGGAAAAACAGTCAGTGATCACCATGACGGTTGTATGGTTCTGGGATTTGGGAAGATCTGTGATGAAATCGATTGCCTGGTGGGACTGGGGGCATTAGGGTGTGGGGAGGGACATTAGTTTTCCTGTAGCATGCTGGCATGTAAACGGTGCTGCTGGGATCGGGACTTTCCACTGAGGTGGGGGCCAGGGTGAGCTCAGGCAGATGGACACACTGCTGCTAGCAGGAGGTGGGCCATTGGAGAATTTCTCTGTTTTGCCAGGAGATGTGAGGGTCATGGAGCTGCAGCCAGGAAATCTTAGAATGATGGCTTGGTTTTGGATTCGGGTGACAAAGAAGGAGATTGTTTATCTGTGTAAAGTGCTGACCTGGCGTTCCAGTGGTTGTGTGTGTGTTGTAACAACCCCCTCACAGATGGGTCCACCAATGGCTTTGATGTTTACAGGTTGCAGAAGTTCTTGCATGGGTATCCAGAGCCTCTGGATGACCTCACTGTCAATGAAGTTGCCACCAGCCCCGGAATCTATCAGAGCAGAGAGAACATTTCGATAGGTTTAAAAGTACATTTAACTTGAGAAATAAGTAGTGGGGAGAAGTAGTGGGACTCACTGGGAAAGAGGTGGGGTGCTCATCGTTCACTTGGTTCTGGCAGGTCTCCTAGGGACTATGAGCCGGACAGGACAGTTGGCTAGGAGATGGTTGGCTCCTCTACAGTAAAAGCACAAGCCCTCTTTGCGTCTCCATTCCTGCTCAAAGCATGCTATATGGGTGTTAGAAATCTCCATAGGTGTAGGAGCTGCTGTGGCCAGAGCATTCACTGAGGAACCTTGCAGTGATGGCCTGTGCCAGAGGAGGTTGTCTAAGCTGATGGCTAGGTCCGTGAGAGAATCCAGGGTTTGCTGCTCATCATGGCAAGTTCAAATGAGCAGATCGCCCCGAAGAAAGGTGGCCTTCAGGTGCAGTTCTTTCCACCCACTCCCAGCAGCAAGTGCACAGAAATCCAAAGCATATTTGGCTGCTCGTCTATCCCCTGCTGTAAGGTTAAATAGTATGTGGTGATTGTGGAAAATGAGGAGCAGGTGCAGCAGAGGTTACATTACATTACATTACAGGCATTTGGCAGATGCTCTTATCCAGAGCAACGTACAACATACCCAGAACAGCCTGGGGAGCAGTTGAGGGTTAGGCGCCTTGCTTAAGGGCTGGTCCATTAGAATTCAGGAGAGGGAGGGTGGTGTTATGTCTGTTGGTGATTGTCGTCTGTGGTGGCCATGTTTGAAGGCTGCCACGAACTCCGGGCTTCCACGTCCTGCATGAGTGTTGATGTGACAGTCCACTTGTTGCCTAATATATCCCACCTCTTTGCAGATGCCAGTGTAACAAGATAATCAATGTTATTCACTTCATCTGTCAGTAGTTTTAATATTATGGCTCATGATCTGGTGTTGACAACCTCAAACACATTTGTGGCATCCTTAAAAAGAAACATCCATTAACTCCATGTGCCTTCTCACAGCTGACTTCACTGGGGTCGTGTCGTGTATTCTGTCTCATTTTTATTGTCACATAACATTATAACATTTCAGACTCCTTATACATGCCATGTCTGAAAGTTTCCACCTAAACTACAGCAAAATTACTATTCCAAGTCAGGTTATTGTCTCAGTGAAGCCCTTTTACAACTACTGCTATATTTCTTTCCCCTGATGCTGCAGAATTGGATGAAAGGTATGAACGAAAAGGTAGGATAACTATGTGAATCGTTAAAATGTCATAAATATATTTACTCATTCCTTATGTGTCTATCTGTTTTCATGATGTGCTTTATCTTCTGAGAAGCATGTGTGAAGATAATTTTCATATCTTCATAGAAGATGTAATGTTGAATAAAGTTTACTCTAAGTCAGATTTATTAGTATAGAGATGTGTACATTTTGTCTTATATATTATCTCGATGTCTTATATGGAATTTTTAGTATGTGCAAATAGTGTGTGTTATGATATATTTTGGCTCATAGTGTGCGGTATTTCTGTACAATATATCATGCCCTATTCATACGTAAAGTGGTCTTTTGCTGCATGAAACTTTTTGTCTTTCTTTGTGTCAAGTGTATTCTTCTGAACTTGTCTGAACTAATCACGAGATTAGCTGAACTAAGCACTGTGCTCTACTGAATAGAAATTAATATAGCTTTCTCCTGTGCTATGATATTTAGGACCTGGCTGTTCTTCCTGAGAAGGATAGGACACCTTTGGCAGAGGGGGGACTGAACCTGAGTGGGGGACAGAAAGCACGGGTTGCCCTAGCCAGGTACCGTACATGCTCAAAAAAGGAAACTATTCCTAATTTTATAGTCTTGAATGTATCTAATTTTAAGACTTGAATGTAATGTGGTTGTATCTTATCTATGACAGGGATTATAAACAAGACAGAAGTTCTGGATTGATCCTCTTGATATATAAGATCTGATTTGAAAATATTTCAAAAAAAATTTTCAATAATAACTTAACTATTTCAGTATTCCAAGAATTATGGACAGAATTTCTAGGCGCAGCCAGGGGCCGGAAGGAATCCTGTTTGGGAACCACAGGATTTCATCTCTGCTTTTTGCAGATGATGATGTCCTGTTGGCTTCTTCAAACCAGGACCTTCAGCATGCACTGGGGCGGTTTGCAGACGAGTGTGAAGCGGCTGGGATGAGAATCAGCACCTCCAAGTCCGAGGCCATGGTTCTCGACCGGAAAAGGGTGGCTTACCCTCTCCAGGTTGGTGGAGAAGTCCTGCCTCAAGTGGAGGAGTTTAAGTATCTTGGGATCTTGTTCACGAGTGAGGGAAGGAGATCGACAGGCGGATTGGTGCAGCCTCCGCAGTGATGTGGTCACTTTACCAGTCCGTCGTGGTGAAGAAGGAGCTGAGCCAAAAAGCGAAGCTCTGAATTTACCGGTCGATCTACATTCCAACTCTCACCTATGGTCATGAGCTATGGGTAATGACCAAAAGAACAAGATCGCGGATACAAGCGGCCGAAATGAGTTTCCTTCGCAGGGTGGCTGGGCACTCCCTTAGAGATGGGGTGAGAGGCACAGTCACTCGGGAGGAGCTCGGAGTAGAGCCGCTGCTCCTCCACATCGAGAGGAATCAGCTGAGGTGGCTTGGGCATCTCTTTCGGATGCCTCCTGGACGCCTCCCTGGGGAGGTGTTCCAGGCATGTCCCCCCGGGAGGAGGCCCCGGGGAAGACCCAGGACACGCTGGAGGGACTATGTCTCTCGGCTGGCCTGGGAATACCAGGAAGGATAAGGGGAAGAAAACAAGACGAGACAAGTATTCCAAGAATAATGAGTGTGAGCAAGTGGACTATTTTAACCAAGAGGATCCAAAATCTGTTTAGAGGACAAACAAGTTATCAGAGAATATTTATAAATCGTTCGAAAATGGAAAAATGTTTAAAACTTGTATCCATTTTTTGCTGAAATTATATCTTAACATACACTATTTGTTACTTGTGATAAAGACCGAACATCACTGAAACCTAACAAACTCAATATCTGATTGCTATACCTGTCACTTTTTGTCTACTTTATTTTCTCATAAGTTTATATAAACACTTGTACTCAAATATATCTTAATTTAATAATTTAAATCACTATAAATTCAAATTTTAATGAATCTGCATTACTGTAAAATTGGTTATAAAAACGTAAAGATTTTTTTATTAAAGATTAATTAATGTAAAGATTAATTTTTTAAACTAAAGTTATGTGTTGTTTTAATCTCTTAGGGCTGTGTACAGAGATGCTGATACCTACCTGCTGGATGCCCCTTTCACACATTTAGATATTGCTACAGAGAAAGAGATATTTGACAAGTATGCATATCAAATATGAAAAATGTCACATGCAGTATAACGTGATTGTGGCAGTCCTTTTATGTGTTAACTGCTGTATTATATGGCTTTCGCATTTGAAATATTGTGATATATATTCATTGAGTTGATTAAGTTTGGTTTTAAACGGCTTGTAAGCAGATGTCTTTCTCCCAGGTGTATGTGCAGGCTCATGGCCTCCAAGACCCGCATTGTGGTCACCAACAAAATCGAACACCTAAAGCGGGCCGACAAGATCCTGCTGCTACACAACGGTGAATGTTTTTTTTATGGCACGTTCTCAGAGCTGCAGTCACGGCGACCTGACTTCAGCTCTTTGTTGCTGGGTCTGGAAGCCTACGACAACATTACTGCTGAGCGCCGCTGCTCTATCCTTACTGAGACACTACGCAGAGTATCTGTGGATGAAACCGCAGGGATACATCCTGATCATCCCTCCTACCGGCAGGTGCCTCCTCCCACCTACATAGATGAGAGGAAGGCTTCAGTGATCATCAACCCACTGGCGGTCGACCGTAAGGCTTCTTTCATCCAGGTGATCGAAGAGGAGGCCAAGCGGCCACTGCCTGACCGCAAGTTCTCTCTGGTGCCTGAGAACGAATTGGTGGACGAGTCATTCATGGGGAATGATATGTATCACAACCACGGTGTGCATATGGCAGGTCAGAGAAGGCAGTCTGTGCTGGCCTTTATGACCAACACACAGGGTCTAGGTAGACGTGACCAGCTCCAGTCCTCCTTCCACAGCCGCCTGTCCATTGTGCCCCAGAGTGAGCTGGCTTCCGAGCTGGACATCTATACCCGTAGACTGTCCAAAGACAGTGTCTACAACATCACCAGAGAAATAGATGAGGAGAATATTGAGGTAAAACATGTCAGACATGATGATACTTCCATTGTTCCATAAACCCTGAAAACTAGCCCTTCTCTTGATTCACCCTACTGCAGTTGACAGTTCAGAACCTAAGCTTAAATCATATCATCTTAATGAAATGTATAACACAGGCATCTAGCAGACTGAATCCAGGATATGGGCTGGGGCAATGTATTTTCACAAACTGAACTGAAAAAATACTGTAGCAGAGGCTGTTCAGTGTTTGAGAAAATGGAAGTAGACTCTAATTTACTAAACATGACCCAGTGCAACTTCTTATCCTATTCTATTATCCATTCACATGCATTTTTGAAAATTGAGTGAGTTTTACATAATTCAGATGTAAAACTCATCAGACGGGCGGCATGGTGGTGTAGTGGTTAGCGCTGTCGCCTCACAGCAAGAAGGTCTGGGTTCGAGCCCCGTGGCCGGCGAGGGCCTTTCTGTGCGGAGTTTGCATGTTCTCCCCGTGTCCGCGTGGGTTTCCTCCGGGTCCTCCGGTTTCCCCCACAGTCCAAAGACATGCAGGTTAGGTTAACTGGTGACTCTAAATTGACCGTAGGTGTGAATGTGAGTGTGAATGGTTGTCTGTGTCTATGTGTCAGCCCTGTGATGACCTGGCGACTTGTCCCGGGTGTACCCCGCCTTTCGCCCGTAGTCAGCTGGGATAGGCTCCAGCTTGCCTGTGACCCTGTAGAAGGATAAAGCGGCTAGAGATAATGAGATGAGCTCATCAGACAAAAGACATTAAGTCAGAAAGGGAAGAATTTTCACAGATTTTTTTTTTTTTTAATTTCACCAATCTGGTTAGTGAAGGGCAGCACGGTGGTGTAGTGGTTAGCGCTGTCGTCTCACAGCAAGAAGGTCCGGGTTCGAGCCCCGTGGCCGGCGAGGGCCTTCCTGTGCGGAGTTTGCATGTTCTCCCTGTGTCCGCGTGGGTTTCCTCCGGGTGCTCCGGTTTCCCCCACAGTCCAAAGACATGCAGGTTAGGTTAACTGGTGACTCTAAATTGACCGTAGCTGTGAATGTGAGTGTGAATGGTTGTCTGTGTCTATGTGTCAGCCCTGTGATGACCTGGCGACTTGTCCAGGGTGTACCCCGCCTTTTGCCCGTAGTAAGCTGGGATAGGCTCCAGCTTGCCTGCGACCCTGTAGAACAGGATAAAGCGGCTAGAGATAATGAGATGAGATGGTTAGTGAAGTAAAAACAAACAAACAAACAAAACCCCACACAGAATGTACAGTGAAGGAAGGGTTTATTTTATGCTTCAGGGTCAAAACACATGTATCTGCATGACACTAGTAAAAAGTGGTAATGCAAGCTACTATGAACTGATGCCTTATTTAAAGCCAAAAATTAACAATCATTTGTTAAGCATTAAAAAGTGACTGTTGTTACCATTCAGTCAGGTTACTTGCATATCCAGATTTTTGTAAGGGAAGGATTTTATGAAACTGGACCTTCACACACTATACATAAATATCCCAGATCTATACTATGTGGAGCAATAGGAATTTAGTGATTATGTGCTGGTGACAGTGGCAGAAAGGTGAATTTACAATGCCAGATCTGTTAGGTACATAGTAGTTGCATTATGCCAGTCTATTTATGGGAACCATGTTCACTCATTCAGATCTCAGTTCAGTTTCGCATAGCCAGTAATAGGAGGTTGGAGGAAGCCCACACAGACACAGGTAGAACATCCAAAACTCCACACAGTCAGTAACCCATGCTCAGTATTGAACTGGGGGACCCTGGAGATGTGAGGCTACAATGCTACCTGCTGTACCAGTCTACCACCATCCATCCATTATCCGTAGCCGCTTATCCTGTACAGGGTCGCAGGCAAGCTGGAGCCTATCCCAGCTGACTGTGAGTGAGAGGCGGGGTACACCCTGGACAAGTCGCCAGGTCATCGCACGGCTGACACATAGAGACAAACAACCATTCACACAAACACCTACGGTCAATTTAGAGTCACCAGTTAACCTAACCTGCATGTCTTTGGACTGTGGGGGAAACCGGAGCACCCGGAGGAAACCCACGCAGACACGAGGAGAACATACAAACTCCACACAGAAAGGCCCCCGTCGGCCACGGGGCTCGAACCCAGAAACTGCTTGCTGTGAGGCGACAGTGCTACTACACCATGCCGCCCCCGCTGTACCACTTTACCACCATATAAACCTTTTTATTCTGTCCACATTCACTGGATATGAGCAATCACACACTCTGATTGGCTACTAGGATATCAGCTCATATTCCGTGAGTAGAGAAAAAGAAAATGGCAGAGCGTGTTGCTGAACCAACCGAGGATGACATAAAAACTCAATTTGAAAACAATACCCCAAAAATACAAAAAAACGCAACAAAATATGGAATAACAGTATGTGACGGTAAGAACATATCTTTTTTAAAAAAAAATTCAGGAATTATTATCATCGCATTTTTCACAAATTGCTACTGTCATTTCATCGGTTTGCTTACATTTTAAGCGAAAATGATTTTGTCTGACTTTTTTATAAAGTTTATATTTATAACATTTGCAAAAAATAAAAATGCTCTGGGCGGCACGGTGATGTAGTGGTTAGTGCTGTCGCCTCACAGCAAGAAGGTCCGGGTTCGAGCCCCGTGGCCTTTCTGTGCGGAGTTTGCATGTTCTCCCCGTGTCCGCGTGGGTTTCCTCTGGGTGCTCCGGTTTCCCCCACAGTCCAAAGATATGCAGGTTAGGTTAACTGGTGACTCTAAATTGACCGTAGGTGTGAGTGTGAATGGTTGTCTGTGTCTATGTGTCAGCCCTGTGATGACCTGGCGACTTGTCCAGGGTGTACCCCGCCTTTCGCCCGTAGTCAGCTGGGATAGGCTCCAGCTTGCCTGCGACTCTGTAGAACAGGATAAAGCGGCTAGAGATAATGAGATGAGAAAAATGCTCTGTTTCTCAAAATCCAGTGAATGTGGGGAGAATAAAACAGTTCAATCACTCAATCTTGTTGTACATGGCTTAAAGCCACCTCAGCGCTATGCACCTTGTCGGCTATCAGCTCATGTACGACTCAATTTCGTGGAATAACTTAAATATCTGAGAAAAGAGTAAACATTCTTAATTGACACCTACATGATTTTAAATCCATGCTGTTTTTTTTTTAAAGAAAAGAAGAAGTCTTTATTTGTCACATATACGTTACAGCACGGTGGCACGGTGGTGTAGTGGTTAGCGCTGTCGCCTCACAGCAAGAAGGTCCGGGTTCGAGCCCCGTGGCCGGCGAGGGCCTTTCTGTGCGGAGTTTGCATGTTCTCCCCGTGTCTGCGTGGGTTTCCTCCGGGTGCTCCGGTTTCCCCCACAGTCCAAAGACATGCAGGTTAGGTTAACTGGTGACTCTAAATTGACCGTAGGTGTGAATGTGAGTGTGAATGGTTGTCTGTGTCTATGTGTCAGCCCTGTGATGACCTGGCGACTTGTCCAGGGTGTACCCCGCCTTTCGCCTGTAGTCAGCTGGGATAGGCTCCAGCTTGCCTGCGACCCTGTAGAACAGGATAAAGCGGCTAGAGATAATGAGATGGGATGAGACGTTACAGCACTTTTCTTCACATATCCCAGCTTGGGTATAATTGTGGGTATAAATCAAATGTCGTATTGAATATAACACTTGAGAATAACTAGGAATGTATTTTTTTTACAGGCATGCTTTGCAGATGAACAAATAGAGGATACTTTTGAAACCACAAAATGGAACACGTATGTCAGATATGTGTCGAACAACAAAAGTCTCATATATGTTCTGATCTTCATCCTCATCATTTACGCTATTGAGGTAATCATGCTAATCATTATTCATCTTTGCATGTACTTGAATCAGTGTTTATTTTATTGAACTCTGATCTTCCAAAAAAATAATGTAATCACTCATCACCAGTTAGCTGTGGGTAATTCAGATGTCGTATTGAACATAACATTTGAGTGTGGATGTTTGGATTTTGTGGATTGTATAGAATCTGAGAAATTTGATAAATCAGCCTAACTGTGCATTGTACAACTGACACTGGGTGGCTGGGTTTTGTCTCCCTGTTGGTTGTTTGACTCTCTAACTGAAGCCAGCTGTGATGATGGGCACAACAAAACTATTTACAAACATGAAACCGGTCCATTTGGCAGAAACGCTTGAAAGAGATTCAGTGGTTCAAAGTCCAAAAAAAGGAATCAATTGTCTTTTCCTCAGTTCTTTGCTGAAGATTGCTTAAATTTCTGCTTGTAGGTGGCTGGATCTGTTGTTGGGATTTTTTTGATAACCGAGTGAGTATAAACTAAAGCCCTCCCACCTTCTCATATATAGTAACAAGGCAGTAAGATCAAGAATTATTAAAACAAAGCTTGATAAAAATGCTCAATGTTTAAAACCAACCAAACAAAAAAACGTTTTAAACAAAATATATGAAACAGACAATTACGTATGGTGGTCTTGCAGTAGTGTTTGCTCTAAGTATTCTTAACACCTGCTGTATCCTCTCCATTCTTCTTCAGCGTGATCTGGAAACAGGAGTATGCTGGGACAAATGCCACAAAGCAAACCAACTTATCACTAACTGGCACACAGTATGCTGTCAGTATCCTACCCAACAGCAGCTATTACATCATTTACATCTACGTAGCAACATCGGAGGGCATCTTAGCGCTTGGCTTTTTTCGGGGGCTACCTCTTGTCCACACAATGATCACCATATCCAAGAAACTGCATCAGAAAATGTTGACGTCTGTGTTAAGGGCACCAATGTCTGTCCTCAACACCATGAAGACAGGTGCGTGAGTTACAAATGCAGCAGCAGTATGCCTATGCTTTCATGTGAGGGAGTGTGTGTTGTCACTCTGTTTGCACTCTGTTTTCATTTTTAAAGGTTGTATCATGAACAGGTTCACTAAGGACATGGCTACTATAGATGACATGTTGCCTCTGCTGTTGTTTGACTTTGTACAGGTTTGTAGCCACAAAGAGTTCCAAAACTTGTGTAGCAAAATATTTTTCAGAAAAAAAAAATTAGTTAAGGCACTGAGAAGTATGATTCAAGCCAATTAATCCATCCTTGATTTACCCTGCCTGGATTAGACATTTTCTTTCCTCTATACAGCTGACTTTAGTGGTGCTGGGATGTATTCTGGTCGTGTCTATCATACGACCATACATATTCCTTGGAGCTACACCCTTGGCCTGTGTCTTTATTGTGATGAGGAAATACTTTCTGCGCACAGGTCAGCAGCTGAAGCAAATGGAGACAGAAGGTGAGAAGTAACAGATATTTGGGTGCCAATCTTTGCATATACACATCATCAAATTAGAAGCAAAAGTGTTACAGGTTCCTTGATGCGTACCTACCCTTGAGCAGTGTGTTTATGTAATAACCAGTGCTGCCAGCTTTGTATCAGTGGCAGACACATGATGGTGAGGAACAATCTAAGTATCGGAAATAATCCTGAGAACGAGCGGCGCATTCCAACAGAGGTTATAGGGACATCTAGAAAACAGGAGAGGAGGAGAGGATGAACGAGTCAGGAAGGAGGAGATGGGATATCTCAGAGGAAACAGCATGGGCAGAAATCAGAATTTGGCCTCTTTGCTTGTCTTTGTTCATCTGCAGTATGATATGTCCCAAGTGACGCTACAACCCCACTCCTGACCCAGTCTGTCCAGATCACATCTTGTCCTGCTTCATGAACAGGAAGCAGAAATGCGTTATCCTCAAACACCGATGGCTAGTTTTTACGTCACTCTTTCTAAGGTCACACAGGAAGCAAATGAGGATTTTCCACACTGAACCAGGACAGTTTTGGAACAACTCACCAGGAGCTTTCTTCTTGACCATGCTGTTATCATTCATTGAACTGGGAAAACTAAGCAGGACGGGGTCGATCTTGTTTGTGAAGGGGTGTTAGGAATGTTTGCATGCTCTAATGAGTGTTAAGAATGTGATGATAAATGAGAACGGTTTGAGAATGGCTTGTGGTACCCGCAGAGCATTTGCACACATGCAGGCGAGGACGACATGTTTATGAGCAGGGGCTTGATAGCAAAATGACAGAGGACAGACTTTTGTGTCTTCTTTCTTTTTCCTGCTTTCCTTCTGGGTGGGACCACGTGTGTTAAGTTGCACAAAATGACTCAGAACCTTTAGGAGCACAGGGCTATATTTCAGAATGTACCCAATCAAGAGTCAGTACTCTTGATTCTACTGTTGTGTCTGATACACAAGTAATAATGGAATGTATAATACATCCTTACACTACCATTCAAAAGTTTGGGGTCACCCAGACAATTTTGTGTTTTCCATGAAAAGTCACACTTTTATTTACCACCATAAGTTGTAACATGAATAGAAAATATAGTCAAGACATTTTTCTGGCCATTTTGAGCATTTAATCGACCCCACAAATGTGATGCTCCAGAAAGTCAATCTGCTCAAAGGAAGGTCAGTTTTATAGCTTCTCTAAAGAGCTCAACTGTTTTCAGCTGTGCTAACATGATTGTACAAGGGTTTTCTAATCATCCATTAGCCTTCTGAGGCAATGAGCAAACACATTGTACCATTAGAACACTGGAGTGAGAGTTGCTGGAAATGGGCCTCTATATACCTATGGAGATATTGCACCAAAAACCAGACATTTGCAGCTAGAATAGTCATTTACCACATTAGCAATGCATAGAGTGGATTTCTGATTAGTTTAAAGTGATCTTCATTGAAAAGAACAGTGATTTTCTTTCAAAAATAAGGACATTTCAAAGTGACCACAAACTTTTGAACGGTAGTGTACATCTGAAGGGATGAAGGAAGGATATTCTTGAGGCTACATTGTTTAATAATCGGCATTGACTGACTAAAAGCTTGAACAATAACTACTTCTAAAATTAATATTCTTGGACTCTAGCTATCATCTTTCTGTGAGTCCAATGGCATGAGCCACTGCTAACATGTCCCCCTCCCCCATCCAGCTCGCAGTCCCATCTTCTCCCACCTCATCATCTCACTAAAAGGACTGTGGACGATCCGGGCCTTTGACCGGCAGGCATACTTTGAAACTTTGTTCCATAAAGTCCTCAACACACACACAGCCATCTGGTTCCTCTACCTTTCCACCCTGCGCTGGTTCCTCTTCCGTGCTGACATAATCTATTTCTTCTTCTTCACGCTCGCTGCCTGGATTGCAGTAGGAACCAACCGTAAGCACTCTCTTCTATTTTCCACTCTACAGCTATTCTGAGTGCAGCAGACTTATTGCTTATGCACCCTCTATTAGTGCACTCTGTGTGAACTAGTGAGCTTGATGTATGTGGCCATGCTAGTTGGAGCTGAATCTTGGAAGTTGCAGTGGTTGTAGATAGTGAGGAGATGCTTGAATGCTTGATTTGGCAGGTTTCACAGACAATTTCACTGAGGGGTAATTGCTAGCAGTGTTTGGGGAAATGCCTTTGAAGTGAATTTTGAGGTCATTGTATGCACTGTTGTGCTTGATGTTTACTCACGTGCTTGTGTGTAATTCTACAGAGGATAAAACGGGTGAGGTTGGGATCGTTATAGCCCTGACGATGCTCATCCTAGGCACCTTCCAGTGGTGTGTCGTCACCAGCCTTGCAGTGGATGGAATGGTATGTCCCCCCTCCCTCTGTCTCTCTCTCTCTCTCTCTCTCAAATATTTGACTGTAGCTGAAAAGCAGAAGTTGTCCTGTTCTGTGACGGTGTAAAAAATGAAAAAAAAAAAGTCTGCATAGACTGTTGTCAATGCAGACATTTTTTTCTGCATAAAGTCTGTGTTATTGTCTTATCAGTGTGCAGAACATTACGTTCTTCCACAACTCTTGAGAGGAACTGGTGAAATGTGTTATTGATATGCATAAAACATCTGCCCATCCAAACTCCTGCACACTTGCAGATATTCCCCCTGAAAGTCATGGATACAATTAGACTTACCTCCTTTAGCCTGCACTCAATCACAAGTACAAGAAGTTCAAGCATCATTTGGAAGCCAAACAAATCAACATTGATGTTGAGGCAATTACTTGATTTTCTTACATCATTGCTCTTATTCTCACCTCCAGATGCGTTCTGTGGAGCGTATCTTTAAGTTCATCGACCTGCCGTCCGAGGAGCCTCAACCTAGGCTCGGCCAGAGAAAAGCCTCAACCCTGGTCATTGAGAATCCAGAAGCCTGCAGTGATACTTGTTGGCCCAGCCACGGGCAGATGGAAATACACAATTTAACAGTTAAATACACAGAGGCGGGACATGCCGTGCTCAAGAACCTGTCTTTCAATGTGGAGGGTGGACAGAAGGTATGTGTCAGTGCCAGTGCAGTTGACCATTAGAATTCACAAACCTAAATTTTTCTTAAGGTGATTATAGTTTAAGAAATGGTTCCGTTTCCATTCCTTTATAAAGCTCAAGGCATCCAATGAACCCTTGAACACTTTTTCCAACAAGTGTAGCTTGAAGACCTAAGACAATAGTACTAAAATCTTTAAATATTTTCTATTGCAGCATTTTGATTTCCTACAACCCCGATTCCAAAAAAGTTGGGACAAAGTACAAATTGTAAATAAAAATGGAATGCAATGATGTGGAAGTTTCAAAATTCCATATTTTATTCAGAATAGAACATAGATGACATATCAAATGTTTAAACTGAGAAAATGTATCATTTAAAGAGAAAAATTGGGTGATTTTAAATTTCATGACAACAACATATCTCAAAAAAGTTGGGACAAGGCCATGTTTACCACTGTGAGACATCCCCTTTTCTCTTTACAACAGTCTGTAAACGTCTGGGGACTGAGGAGACAAGTTGCTCAAGTTTAGGGATAGGAATGTTAACCCATTCTTGTCTAATGTAGGATTCTAGTTGCTCAACTGTCTTAGGTCTTTTTTGTCGTATCTTCCGTTTTATGATGCGCCAAATGTTTTCTATGGGTGAAAGATCTGGACTGCAGGCTGGCCAGTTCAGTACCCGGACCCTTCTTCTACGCAGCCATGATGCTGTAATTGATGCAGTATGTGGTTTGGCATTGTCATGTTGGAAAATGCAAGGTCTTCCCTGAAAGAGGCGTCGTCTGGATGGGAGCATATGTTGCTCTAGAACCCAGATATACCTTTCAGCATTGATGGTGTCTTTCCAGATGTGTAAGCTGCCCATGCCACATGCACTAATGCAACCCCATACCATCAGTGATGCAGGCTTCTGAACTGAGCGCTGATAACAACTTGGGTCGTCCTTCTCCTCTTTAGTCCAAATGACACGGCGCCCCTGATTTCCATAAAGAACTTCAAATTTTGATTCGTCTGACCACAGAACAGTTTTCCACTTTGCCACAGTCCATTTTAAATGAGCCTTGGCCCAGAGAAGACGTCTGCGCTTCTGGATCATGTTTAGATACAGCTTCTTCTTTGAACTATAGAGTTTTAGCTGGCAACAGCGGACGGCACGGTGAATTGTGTTCACAGATAATGCTCTCTGGAAATATTCCTGAGCCCATTTTATGATTTCCAATACAGAAGCATGCCTGTATGTGATGCAGTGCCGTCTAAGGGCCCGAAGATCACGGGCACCCAGTATGGTTTTCAGGCCTTGACCCTTACGCACAGAGATTCTTCCAGATTTTCTGAATCTTTTGATGATATTATGCACTGTAGATGATGATATGTTCAAACTCTTTGCAATTTTACACTGTCGAACTCCTTTCTGATATTGCTCCACTATTTGTTGCCGCAGAATTAGGGGGATTGGTGATCCTCTTCCCATCTTTACTTCTGAGAGCCGCTGCCACTCAAAGATGCTCTTTTTATACCCAGTCATGTTAATGACCTATTGCCAATTGACCTAATGAGTTGCAATTTGGTCCTCCAGCTGTTCCTTTTTTGTACCTTTAACTTTTCCAGCCTCTTATTGCCCCGTCCCAACTTTTTTGAGATGTGTTGCTGTCATAAAATTTCAAATGAGCCAATATTTGGCATGAAATTTCAAAATGTCTCACTTTCGACATTTGATATGTTGTCTATGTTCTATTGTGAATACAATATCAGTTTTTGAGATTTGTAAATTATTGCATTCCGTTTTTATTTACAATTTATACTTTGTCCCAACTTTTTTGGAATCGGGGTTGTATTTAATCTTTTTAAAATTAAATTAAATCCAAGCACCATGCAAGCTTTTACTTAACAAAATGTCTCCACGCTTTCCAAAAACTGATGCTGAAAAAAATATACCATTAAAACATGGAACAAACCAAATTATATAGATCACCTGAGCTTTTTTGGAATACTGGCCAGACCACTAGTTTCAGCCTCAAAAAAAAGAACATGTCTGGGGGAAAGGGACATTGGGTCATTCTAAATCTGTTATTCTGTGTCTCTCTTTAATGCCAGTCCACACCTTCTTTCTGATTTTAGAGGATCTTTCCCAGGATACAGTGAACAATTATGCACCATCAAACAAATTTCTTGTCAGCAGGAGTATAGATGCAAAAAAAAAAAAGTCTCATGCCATCCAAGTGTCATGGAAGCAGTTTCTCACCAGACTGCTGTTTCAGCCAGAGTGGATTATTTTTCAAACTTGTCAGTAAGCAATAAGACAAAAGCAATATCTGTTTCTAATCAAACACAGAAACTAAAGGAATAAATTATCTTTTTCTGATGATCAAATAAAAAAAAGAAAGAAAAAACATCATAATGTCTGTCATTCAGCAGCCATTCATTTAAGCAATATTGCACAAACAAGCTTGCTGTCGTAGTGAATATCAGCACAGCTGTAATTACCTGCAGCCTCATTCCTATGGCACAATCACAGCCATGTTGATATTTAGTACAACAGGATGATTGCGAGTGTGACATTGCTTTTATATAACAATTCTTTAAACAAAAAATGAATATTGAATAACTGACGTTTCAGACACAATATGACCACATATTTTGTTTATTTATCCGTCAATGAAAGTAATTTCCAAAGAAGCCACAGCTGGATAGAGCATTGCGTGTTGCCATGCCACACACTGACTGACTGACAACATGCAGTAATCTCGCTTGTTAAGCCATGATGTAACAATTGCATTTCAGGGGTCAAGCCTTGTCTTCTCATCATGCCACAGTGCTGTATCCCTCATTGTTTGAATAGATCTGAGTCTAAAAAAAACTGTGCGATTGCCATGAAGGAACACATTTACTCACTTTTAGTACATGTAAAATGTAATGTCTCCAAAAAGAAAGCTTAAAATGAAGAACAAAGAAGCGAGAGGGTGAGACAAACAGTTGTGATCAGAGATTGGTCTGGGTGGGATCATGGTTATCAGTCATTGGTGGGACCATGGTTATCAGTGATTGGTCATGGGCGGGACCATGGTTATCAGTGATTGCAAGCACAAGGCAGGTATTACACTATGAGTCTAGCGAACCTGCTTTCTAGACTTGTATAACAACAGCTGTGATGTGAGTTGGAGAACCACATGGAGTTCAAGACAGTCACTAACGTACTGAAAAAGTCACTAAATTTGTCGCTATGCTTTTTTAAAAAAATTAAAGTTGCTAAAGGGGTGTAAAAAAAAATCAAATCTAGCAACAAAGTCTCTACATTGGCAACACTGAAGGGGCGTTTGACAACTGATGTTAGACTTTTTTTGGTACTGTTGGTTTTGGTACTGTTGGACTGGAACACTATTCCAGCCTTAAACACTATTGGCTTAAGAATAGTCAGTTTAGGAAACCATAGGTGCTATAAAAGGTAACTGGACTTGCTTGAAATTCTTGAAGACGTTTCACCTCTCCTCCAAAAAGCTTCTTCAGTTCTGTCTGACTAGTGGGGAGTTCCAAGTTCCAGGTATTTATCCTCTAGTGGACCAAAAGCAACCCTAAGGAGAGTCGTTGAGGTCACCTGGGACGTTGAGTCATCCTGTAGGTATAGATAGTTTTCACTGATGTCACGGCATTCCGGGGAACGCCCCCCAGCCGCCATCTTGCAGGGCAAACAAAACGGACCATCGCCATTACCGGCTACGTTATCGCGGACGAAGTTATATAGTCAGTTCTCTAAAATAAAGATCAATGTCGGCAAAATCAAGCAAACGGAAGTATATGGATACATTGGACAACATCTCACAACAACGGTATGCAGCCAAACTGTCCTTGATTGGGGGAATTGACCCCTACGAAGTGGACAAAGAAGCATTTTCAAGTGACTATGCAGGGCTGCCATCCATATCGTACCCTGATATTGTGAACTATTTCGTGAATACTAAAAGTGCCTACACACTTGACGACCTCAAAGCATACAAGTCGCTGGAGTCATACAATTATTTTGTCTGTGGCTGGGTCCGTGAAGTCCACCAAAAACAAGTGAGAGCCATGTCCTAATTACAGCCAAGGTATGTACACATTGGAGTTTTAGAGCTCTCAACACTGCAAATAAATATATGTGTGTATAATATCGAGTTGATTTAAGACAAATTTTACATCCATTAGTGGTATTACAGTACCATGTCAGTATAAACTTTGTAATATAATTAACTGGTATGTAGGCTTGTTACACAATTGATTGTTTATTTAAACAACTTACCACTTATAAAATGATCGGAGCAGACTGCTGTGTTTGGAAGGCTGAAAATCCTTGCGGTTGATTCTTGCAAGCCATAGATTTCTCCTTTGTATGCTGAGTTTCTTTGTTTGCTCGCCTTCGTGCTCCCGTACAGTGGGAATTCCATAAAAGCTCCGTGTGACGTCATCATCTGACCTATTACGACAGCCGTGAATACAACAGGTGTGCACCATTGCTAGCTTTAAATAATAATAATGTAACTATAAATGTAAATAATATATAAATAAATGTAACTCGCGCGTTACAATGTGTGCTCAGTGACCCGTATGGTAAGCTTGCCCTACAAGATGGCCGCCACCAGGGAATCCCCGACTCTGTGACGTCATGTGAAAACTATCTATAGATAACTGGGGGCCGGGTGTGAACGGTGTTAGAAGCCTAGAGGGTCATTAGGGTGATCTGTGGGTTATGAGCTCTCTCTGCCATCATGTGAGTCATTGAACTCAGCTGAGTCTTGGTGTGGGTGTGGATCAGTGGCGGCTGGTAGTCTTTCAAACAGGGGAGGCTGGTCGGTTACGATATTTCCAGATTTTAAAAGAAAAAACACATCAGTTTTGCCCATACTCGCCTCTGATCTGGCTGATTGTTGGCAGGGTCACAAACTGTGAAATAACAGGTTCTTTTGGCCCATTAGCCTACTGTCCAATATACATGATGGTGGTGTTGGGGGGGGTTAATTTTAACATTTTATATTTTAAAATTGTGGCATGTTTAAAAATTGACCTCAGCTGTGTTTTTGTTTAAAAATGTTCTCCAAATTGTAGCGGTGTTTAATTCATATCCAGAAAAACATATATTCCAATATAATATACTCAGCATAAACATTTTAAATAGATTCTATATTTTTGGTCCATCCATGACATATTACTAAAGTAGCCTATTTACTGTTGTTGATGTGGGTCACTTGCTGTTAGCCAATTCACTTTCTCGTACCAGGAGAGCTGAAAGGAATGAGTATTATTCCCTACCTTTTTCACCAAGTCAGTTTGAGGCGTTGGTCTACCCTGTTCTTTAATTTTAATTTTTTCCTCGAAAGGAAGACTGGCAAATGGCTTCGCCAAAATTAAATCAGCAATGCTTGGCATCCGTGCGCAGCTTTCTTGCTAGCTGACTAGCCCCCTCAAGTTCAAGTTCAGTCACTCAAATAAACGAAATTTCTGGAACTAAGATAGCAAACTTGACAACACTATATTTACACTTTATTTACAATGAAAATATATACAAACTAAAAAAGCTGGTAGAAACCGTATGTAATGAATGAAATCGAAATGTAAGCCGATCTCTTACAATACACCACAGCACTTGTGAATCCGCATGGGACTGAACTGATGTTGCCAGATACTGCTGACATTATCCAGCCCAAAATATGTTCAAAACCCGCCAAAATGCACTTAAAACCGCCCAATCTGGCAACACTGTACCGCTGCCTGTCTATAGTTGAAACGAGCTGTCAATCAAAGAAAATATCCGGCCACTTTCACCAATCACCAGTCTTCTCGCGGAAACTGCCATGTCCCTCCCACTGTGAGGCTCGGAGTCCGTGGGCGGGCATTTTCGCAATATTTGTCCAATAACCATCTTGCATTTTGAGATTGAAAAGCGCATAGCTCCCAAATGCCATTGAAGTCCACTGAGGCTGGGAGTCCGTGAGACTCCGTGGGCGGGCGTTTTCACAGTATTTGTCCAATAATTGTCTTGCATTTTGAGATTGACAAGCACATAGCTCCCAATCCACTGAGGCTGGGCTGCATCGCGCTGTCATGAGGGGGAAAATCTCACGCGCACATTAGGCGAACTGGGGAAAGTTATAACGGAATGATTTCGCACTGTAGTTGGGTTGAGCACATATATTTCTATGATTCTGGATCTGAAATAGCAATGTTATAAGGTCGGCTATAACATAAGCCTAGCGCAATTCATCCTACACGATGTTCGTCATTTTTAGAGGAGGCTGAGCCTCCCTCGTTGTCTTAGAGCAATCGCCCGTGGTGTGGATGTGTATTCAGTTTTCTGGGAAGTGTGCCAATTGTAAGTGGCTGATAAGTGGTGTCTCAAACCACTTCCTGTGCTCAGTGATGGTTGTTCCAGGTTGACGAAGATGGCTTCTTTTACTCTTTCAAACCATCGGTGTTCTCTGGCTAAAATGCGTACATTGTAGTCCTGAAATGAATGTCCTTTGTTATTGGACAAACTGCTTACCTGGTTTAGTTATTACTTGACAGAGCTTGATATTTTATCAATTTATATCAGTGTTATTTTTCAAAACTTAAAGTGCAAAATCGTGTCCTACTATGTTCTGTTTTGGCCCTCTATCTTTCCCTTTATATACAGCCCCTTGAACACGTCTTTCACATCACACAAAGCACACCTGTACTAAATATAAGACTGTGCCGAAGGCACAAAATCTTGGATGAATAGAAATTTTCTCCTCCTAAATTCTGGTGAAACAGGAGTACAGACATTGGGTCCTATGTGCGCTCAGGATAAGTATTCTGATTTCACTACATACCTTGATGACTATACTACAACACCAAAACCTACAGTTAAGGAAATTGGCGGTTTCATCCCTGATGTTGGTGTGTTATTTGAGTCCCACATTTGTAACAATTTCATACCGTCTTTTAAGAAACAAATAAAGAATAACAAATATATTGTAATTTGTTGGTGTCTGAGCTTCACCTAGTTTGGAATATGTCAATTCTTACCAAGAAAAGAAAATCAGAAGGTGTTGCCCCAATTGGTTCCCCTTTAAGTTTTTCTTTGACTGCAAAGTCCAGCTTGTGATGTTTAAAGCCCGATATGCTTGAGCCATAGCTTCACTCTTGAAGCAGTATAACCAAATAAACCACATAAAATCTTCATAGATTAATAGTTATTTTGTTAATAAAGAGTATTGAAAGGTATTATATTTGTTTTTTCATGATTTTTAAAGTAAATCAATTACAAAATGCATGATGAGGATTACAGAGCTTGTGTATAAATGTAAATAACTGAATCAAGAACACTTTTTTTGTTGTTCTTAGGTGGGCATATTGGGAAGGACAGGTTCTGGGAAAAGCACACTATTCAATGCACTCCTGCGTCTGGCCTACACAGATGGAGAGATGTCTATTGACGGTGTGTCCTGCTATAACATGTCCCTGCAAAAATGGAGGAAAGCTTTTGGTGTAGTGCCTCAGGTACATCTTCAGCTTTGAATGACGCAAATTTGTATTATTGTTACGTAATTATATAAGTCCTCTCATTTTGGCTTGGTAACTCCTCGGCTGCTACAGAAAGTTTTCATCTTTACCGGAACATTTCGGATGAACCTGGACCCATATGGATGCCACAGTGATAAGGAGCTGTGGAAGGTCACTGAGGAGGCAAGTCTCTTTGCTATAACACTCATTTATTTATACTCACTGTGAATATTTTGTTGATAGTGCATTTTAAAGGCCCAACCGATAATTCCGATTGCTTCTCAAGTACAGCACCCTCCACAATTATTGGCACCCCTGGTTAAGACGTGTTAAAAGGCTTAAACTAAATTCAGTTTTTATTGCAGAAGCATAATCTCACACTGAAAATTGTAGAAAAATGTAACCCTTAACTCAAGTGAAGTAAAAAAAAAATCCTTGACTAAGAAATATTTTTTTTTCATAAAATCACCTGTTCCACAATTATTGGCACCCATAACAATTCCTAGAAAATAAATGTAATTGAAGCATTTCTGTCATTTCTACTGTAGTTTATAAAGTTGATCAGAGTATCTAGGAACCTTTACTTAGTAATTCATCACATCCTGTTTCCCTGGGGTATAAATATGATGTGACACAGAGGCCTATTTCTCTTATCCACTCTTCAACATGGGAAAGACAAGAGAACAAACCATTCAAGTAAGGCAGATGTGTGTCGACCTTCATAAGTCAGGCAGTGGCTACAAGAAAATAGCCACTCGCCTACACCTGCCCATATCTACAGTCAGAGGAATCATCAAGAAATTTAAAACAACTGGAACAGTGGCAAACAAGCCTGGATGAGGATGCAAGTTTATCTTGCCACCACGCACAGTGAGGAGGATGGTAAGAGAAGTAAAAAGTTCTTCAAAGCTTACTGTTAGAGAATTGCATCAAAGAGTAGCATCTTGGGGTCACAAAGTCTCCATGACAACCATCAGGCGCTATCTACGTGCCAACAAGCTGTTTGGGAGGCATGCATGGAAAAAGCCTTTTCTCACTGACAAGCATAAATGTAAACGTCTGGAGTTCACTAAGCAGTACTGGGACTTCAACTGGGACTGTGTGCTTTGGTCAGATGAGACCAAGATGGAGCTTTTTGGCAACAAACACTCTAATACATCACAAAAGATGAATATGTGGAAAAGCACCTCATGCCCACTGTGAAGTATGGGGGAGGATCGGTGATGCTGTGGGCCTGTTTCCCTTCCAAAGGCCCTGGGAACGTTGTTAGGGTGGCATGGCATCATGAGCTCTTTGAAATACCAGGACATTTTAAATTAAAATCTGGTGGTCTCTGCCCGAAAGCTGAAGATGGGTTGTCACTGGGTCTTTCAGCAAGATAATGACCCTAAACATGTGGCCAAATCTACACAAAAATGGTTCACCAGACACAAAATCAAGGTCCTCCCATGGCCATCTCAGTCCCCAGACCTCAACCCAATTGAAAACCTGTGGGGTGAGCTGAAGAGGAGAGTGCATAGGAGAGGACCCAGGACTTTGGATGATTTAGAGAGATTATGCAAAGAGGAATGGTCGAATGTCCCTCTCTCTGTATTCTCCCATCTCGTTAAATGTTATAGGAGAATATTAAGTGCTGTCTTGTTGGCAAAAGGGAGTTGTACAAAGTATTCACATCAGGGGTGCCAGTAATTGTGGCACACATGATTTCATGGAAAAATAATTATTTCTTAATGTGGGATTTTTTTCCCACTGAATAAATGCACTTGAATTAAAGGTTGGATTTTTCTCTTTTTTTGCATTGTTGTCCTATATTATTTAAAAAAGATGAATTTATTAGAAGCCTAAGAACATATCTTAACAAGGGGTGCCAATAATTGTTGAGGGCGCTGTAACAGATCCTCCATGCCAACACTGCATTGTCCAGCAGTCGACCAGCATTCAAGCCACATTTGTTTAAATCAGATTAATGATTAATGTAATAGTAATTAAACTAATTTTTTCAGGTAGGCCTGAAGTCAGTGATTGAGCAATTTCCTGATAAGCTGGATTTCCACCTGGAATACGGAGGGCACGTGCTGAGCTACGGCCACAAGCAGCTGATGTGTCTGGCTCGATCCATCCTCAGTAGGGCCCAAATCCTGCTGCTGGATGAGCCAAGTGCCCACCTTGACCCCATGTAGGTGAACCACCAGCATAACAGTAGCACAGTGTACATGGAAGGCTGCTAACATTGTTCTGTGATCTGTGCTAAGAGAAATCACACTGGCTGAAACAAGTATTTGTTTCAAACAAGTGAACAGGAAAAGAACTTTAAGATTAAATTACTGCACTGGTTTTTATCCCCCGCTGGCCGAAAGGCCCGAAGAAGGATTATGTTGTGGCGATGTCCGTCCGTCCGTCCTGGGAAGGGTGCTCACCTTCTGAAATCAACTCCTCTCATAATTTTTGGAAGAATTTCACAAAACTTTGCAGGATTCTTTGATATATGTTGGTAGTACACATATTGTAATTTCGTTAAATTCAAATCTCATTTTACCAGAGTTACAGCGCTTGATTAACAAAATTATACTTTGACAATTTCATGAGAGTGTGTTTTCCTTCTGAAATGACCCCCTCTCACAATTTGTGAAAGAATTTCACCAAACTTGCCAAAAGGCTTTGTTATATCTTGGCCATACGCATATTGTTATTTTGTTCAATTCGGTCACATTTTACCAGAGTTGTGGCCCTTGATTAACAACCTTGTACTTTCACAATTTCATGAAGGTGTGCTTGCCTTCTGACATCAACTCCTCTCACAATTTTTGGACGAATTTCTTGAAGCTTGGCAAAAGGCCTTGTTATATGACGGTAATACGCATATTGCGATTTAATTTCATTTGTGAAAATTTTTACCAGAGTTTTGACCTTTGATTTACTAACTTGTACTTTGACAATTTCATGAGGGTGTACGTTCTTCTGAAATCAACTCCTCTCACAATTTATGGAGGAATTTCACCTAACTTGGCAAAAGGCTTTGTTATATGACAGTTCTACGCATATTGAAATTTCGTTTAATTTGAGCAAATTTTACCAGAGTTATGCCCTTGATTATTAACAAACTTGTACTTTGGCAATTCCATCAAGGTGTGCTTGCTTTTTGAAATCAACCTCCATCACAATTTTTATTATCCCCTGCTGGCTGAAAGGCCCGAAGGGGGATTGTCACGGCAATGTCCGTCCATCCCAGGAAGGGTACTCACCTTCTGAAATCAACTCTGCTCACAGTTTTTGGAGGGATTTCACGAAACTTGACAGGATTTTTTGTTATGTGTCAGTAATACGCATATTGTAATTTCATTCAATTCAGTCGCATTTTACCAGAGTTATGGTATAGTTGCCAGCGGGGGATATTGTGCTCTCAGAGCACACTTGTTGTTATGGTAACTGACGAGTTGTGTTTTGATAACTGTGATGGATTGCAGCACTGTGAAGGTACTGAAGAAGACGCTAAGGCAGTCCTTCTCCTCCTGCACTATATTACTGTGTGAACACGAGGTGGAACCACTACTTGAATGTCAATGCTTCCTGGTAAAGCTCTCTCTCTCATATCACTTATTTCACCAGCTCTGCTGGCTGAGCCTGATGAATACAGTTAAGAAACTCAGCCGCCATGCTAATGAAGTTGGCCCCAATATAAAGCTCAATTACATAAAACTTAGTGAAGACATGTTTTGTGCTGTAAAATGATATGTAATGAATAAAATACACTGTTATAAGAAAATCAGCACCAAGGTGGTCTGATGTAGCCACACAGAAAGTGGTGTTACTGTTATCATCCTGAATTTTTCCAGTAACAGCACTTCGCAAAGTGTTTTATTCTTCCTCTTTGTATTTATTAAAGAATGCCACTTTGTACATTTTAACAGATTGTAGTTAATGTGGTGGAAAATCCGCGGTTTTAAGTAGTTCTTGTTATCACTTATGTTATAGCATGCTATAAACAGTTGGCCCCTCAGCAGCTCTTTTTTCACTCTTTAATAATAATAAGACAAAAAAACACAGTTTATCACGTTAAACGGAAAAAAAAAAAACAAAGCACAAAGCCCTTTGTTCTGTGTTGGAAAACTTCACCTCTTGACTGTTACAAAGTGCTAACTCTAGCCATGCCTTCATAAAAGGTTACATAAATGTCTTTAGACTGAAAACTTTGCCATATAAACAAATACACAAACATTTTTTTAATGTGGTGCAGGTGGCATACAAGTCCATGTTTAAGTTATAGAAATGATAACTGATTAGAATGAGCACATTAATTTAAACCTTACAGCCAGAACTACTGTCTGAGCCGTCACAGTGAATCCAATCTGTAATATGTGGAAACACTCAAACACAATCTATTTTTAAAGATATTGTTTGGGGGCTTTTTTCACCTTTATTGGATAGGACAGTGTAGAGACAGGAAATGAGCGGGAGAGAGAGACAGGGAGGGATCAGGAAATGACCTCGGGTCGAACCTGGGTCCCCGGATTTATGGTATGGTGCCTTATCCACCTGAGCCATGACACCCCCCCCCCCCCACACACACACACAAAATCTATTTTTGTCCAGCAAAAAACAACATACATTAATAACAGTAATTTGGCTGGATTTTATTTGAAGGTTAAAAAAAAAACCTTCTTTGAAGTAACGATAACAATATAAGTACATTTTAATAAAGCTGTTGTAATATCTCAGCAGTCAAACCAGCACAATCATTATTGCAGCAGAGTACAAATCTAAGTTTTTATTCCATTTCTTTGTCAACTGGGTGCCAGTTGCAAGCTGGTTAGACAGACATGCTGCCATATTATCAATGATATTATCATATTAGCATTCATAAATAATAAGATAGCATTTGTTATCTCTCTCATCTCATCTCATTATCTGTAGCTGCTTTATCCTGTTCTACAGGGTCGCAGGCAAGCTGGAGCCTATCCCAGCTGACTACGGGCGAAAGGCGGGGTACACCCTGGACAAGTCGCCAGGTCATCACAGGGCGCATTTGTTATATGAGCTAGATAATACAATTACTTGCTTATATAAAATAATAATACAATAGCTCACTAATAACTAAAGTAAACTTAAAACTAAAATAATAAAATAACTAAATTTGCTTTGCTATGGATGGCATACATTTCAACACGGATTATTTGACTGAGCCTAATTGTTGGAAACTTGCCAAACAGAAGGATGTTGGCTAATTTAAATGCATGATGAGATAGAAATGATCAGCAGTGGATCTTGGGTTATGATCAGACTGTCAGTCAAAATTTGATTTATCCGATTAGAGTCTGATCATATGTAGCAAGTCTGAACAGCCAGATATCACAATACGGTTTTACCAAATCTAATTCAAATTTTACAAATCCAAATTATATTTTTTGCAAACCTGTTTTGGTCTCACTGCTCTGATTGGATTTCAGGTGGGCTTTTTTTTTTTAATGTATGTGACTTTTGATGCCACATCAAGTTAACGGTTACATCACACATACAGGAAACATGCTAGTTTGTTGGTGCACAAAAAGTGGAGCAGGCAAGCCTCCTCCTTCTCTGACGCGGTCTCGTTATTTTTATAAAACCTGCACCATGGCTCCACAGTGCCGTGTGGTACATAAACAAGCCCGTTTCATTACCCTCCACATGTCAAATACTTTTGGGTGCAATATCATGACTATAGCAACCAAGGTAACTGCATTCGGACTTGGAAATTGGAGACGAGGACTCAGATTTTTTCTTTATTTTTTGGAACATGCCATAATAATTTGGCATAAGATATTTATACCTACATTAATTTTTATACTAATTTCGTGCAAGAGTGTCATACCTGCGTGCCTTGGCGCATGCATCTTGGGTGCACTCCGGACAGTGCGCAGGCGCCACAAACGACTTGCACCTGCACAGGATTAAGGCACAATCAGCGCGCCTAGATAAAGACTGTGAAAACACACTTACTTTGCGAAGTATTGAGTTGTGTTGCTGACACATTACCGAGCCTTATTTCCTTGTTTGGTTTCCTGAGCCCTGATTTCCTGTTTGTTATCTTCGATTCTGCCGAGTCTCCGATAGCCTGTTTGTGCCTCGCTTGATCTATTGCCTGTTTCACTGTTTTACGATTTTGCCTGCCATTCTGGATTGTTTACCGTCTTCACTTGTATTAATAAACACACCTTCTGCACTTACATCCGTCTCCCAACCATCTCTGACAGAATACTTCACACTCCCTGACAAAGAGAACGCACATTCACCTGTTCATACGTCATGTTCAGGAACAAACTAATGTTAATGGCTCTGAAACAGCCAACGTCTTGGTGCGGTTGGACTCGACTCAGACTAGGTATTGTATTTAAAACTGTATGGATGTGCCAGAAGCTAAACCATGTATGTGGGTCATTCTCAGTCAAAAGGGATTAATGATCCAAAAGTGGAGTCTGGTCCATTAACACAAGAACCATGTTTGTGTACAGCAAACAAGCAAGTTATTAAAACCAAGAAATGGATATAGAAACCACTCAATGGGATTAGATCCTTACACCCTAACAAAGAAGGATTTTTCCTATGAGCTGGAAAATTATCCATCCGTTGAGTTCCCCGACATCTCAGAATACCTGGTTCTGCAGACATCATTTACATGGACACAGATGAAAACCCAGAAGAGCATGGAAGTGTACAACTTTTTATATGTGGCTGGGTTAAAGATCTGGGGATCAGAGACACTACAAGATAGATGGCGGTAGACAGATCTAAGTGCAAGAAGAGTGTTTATTAGCAGGCATGATATTTACAAAAACAAAACACAAACGAAAGCAGAATCATAAAGCAGAGTATTTAAACAGCGTTATAAACATGGCTTGAAACAAACATCTCGTCTCGTCTTCTTCCGCTTATCCGGGGCTGGGTCGCGGAGGCAGCAGTCTGAGCATGGAAGCCCAAGCTTCCCTTTCCCCAGACACCTCGGCCAGCTCCTCGGGAAGAACACCGAGGCGTTCCCAGGCCAGCCGAGAGACATAGTCCCTCCAGCGTGTCCTGGGTCTTCCCCGGGGCCTCCTCCCGAGGGGACATGCCTGGAACACGTCCCCAGGGAGGCGTCCAGGAGGCATCCGAAAGAGATGCCCGAGCCACCTCAGCTGATTCCTCTTGATGTGGAGGAGCAGCGGCTCTACTCCGAGCTCCTCCCGAGTGACTGTACTTCTCACCCTATCTCTAAGGGAGCACCCAGCCACCCTGCAAAGGAAACTCATTTTGGCTGCTTGTATCCGTGATCTTGTTCTTTCGGTCATTACCCAAAGCTCATGACCATAGGTGAGAGTCGGAACGTAGATCGACCGGTAAATCGAGAGCTTCGCCTTTTGGCTCAGCTCCTTCTTCACCATGACGGACCGGTAAAGCGACCGCATCACTGCGGAGGCCGCACCAATCCTCCTGTTGATCTCACGCTCTATCCTTCCCTCACTTGTGAACAAGATCCCGAGATACTTAAACTCCTCCACTTGAGGCAGGACTTCTCCACCAACCTGGAGAGGGCAAGCGACCCTTTTCCGGTCGAGAACCATGGCCTCAGACTTGGAGGTGCTGATTCTCATCCCAGCCGCTTCACACTCAACTGCAAACCGCCCCAGTGCATGCTGAAGGTCCTGGTTTGCAGAAGCCAACAGGACATCATCATCTGCAAAAAGCAGAGATGAAATCCTGTGGTTCCCAAACAGGATTCCTTCTGGCCCCTGGCTGCGCCTAGAAATTGTCCATAAAAATTATGAACAGAACCGGTGACAAAGGGCAGCCCTGCCAGAGTCCAGCATGCACTGGGAACAGGTCTGACTTACTGTTGGCAATGCGAACCAGACTCCTGCTCTGTTCGTACAGGGACCGGACAGCCCTTAACAAAGGGCCCCGAACCCCATACTCCTGAAGCACCCCCCACAGAATACCACAAGGGGCATGGTCGAATGCCTTCTCCAGATCCACAAAGCACATGTGGACTGGTTGGGCAAACTCCCATGAACCCTTGAGCACCCTATGAAGGGTATAGAGCTGGTCCAGTGTTCTGCGACCAGGACGAAAACCGCATTGTTCCTCCTGGATCCGAGGTTCGACTATAGGTCTAATTCTCCTCTCCAGTACCCTGGAGTAAACCTTCCCTGGGAGGCTGAGAAGTGTGATTCCCCTATAATTGGAGCACACTCTCCAGTCCCCTTTCTTAAAAAGAGGGACCACCACCCCAGTCTGCCACTCCAGAGGCACTGTCCCCAACAGCCATGTGATGTTGCAGAGGCATGTCAGCCAAGACAGCCCCACAACATCCAGAGACTTGAGATATTCGGGGCGGATCTCATCCACCCCCGGTGCCTTGCCACCAAGGAGCTTGCTAACCACCTCAGTGACTTCGGCTTGGGTAATGGATGAGTCCGCCCCTGTGTCATCAGCTTCCGCTTCCTCAATGACTGTGGGATTGAGGAGATCCTTGAAGTATTCCTTCCACCGTCTGACAATGTCCCCAGTCGAGGTCAACAGCTCCCCACCCGCACTGTAAACAGTGTTGGCAGAGTACTGCTTCCCTCCTGAGGTGCCGGACAGTTTGCCAGAATTTCTTCGAGGCCGACCGATGGTCCTCCTCCATGGCCTCACTGAACTCCTCCCAGTTCTGGGTTTTTGCCTCCGCAGCTGCCCGAGCTGCGGCACGCCTGGTCTGCCGATACCCATCAGCTGCCTCAGGAGTCCCAGAGGCCAACATGGCCCAATAGGACTCCTTCTACAGCTTGACGGCATCCCTTACTTTCGATGTCCACCACCGGGTTCGGGGATTGCCGCCACGACAGGCACCGGAGACCTTGCGGCCGCAGCTCCGAACAGCTGCGTCTACAATGGAGGTAGAGAACATGGTCCACTCAGACTCAATGTCCCCCACCTCCCTCGGAAACTGGGAGAAGCTCTCCCAGAGGTGGGAGTTAAAGACCTCCCCGACAGAGTGCTCGGCCAGACGTTCCCAGCAGACCCTCACCATACGTTTGGGCCTGCCAGGCCTGTCCGACTTCCTCCTCCACCAGCGGATCCAACTCACCACCAGGTGGTGATCAGTTGACAGCTCAGCCCCTCTTTTCACCCGAGTGTCCAAGACATAGGGCCGGAGATCCGATGAAACGACAACAAAGTCGATCATCGACCTAAGGTGTCCTGGTGCCACGTGCACTTATGGACACCCCTATGCTCGAACATGGTGTTCGTTATGGACAAACTGTGACTAGCACAGAAGTCCAATAACAAAACACCACTCGGGTTCAGATCGGGGAGGCCGTTCCTCCCAATCACGCCCCTCCAGGTGTCACTGTCATCGCCCACGTGAGCGTTGAAGTCTCCCAGTAGAACAATGGAGTCCCCAGTCTGAGTACCTCTCAGTACCTCTCCCAGGGACTCCAAGAAGGCCGGATACTCTATACTGCTATTCGGCCCGTAGGCACAAACAACAGCAAGAGCCCTCTCCCCAATCCGAAGGCGCGGAGAGGCGACCCTCTCGTTCACTGGGGTAAACTCCAACACATGGCGGCTGAGCCGGGGAGCTATAAGCAAGCCCACACCAGCCAGCCGCCGTTCACCATGGGCGACTCCAGAGAAGTGGAGAGTCCAGCCCCTCATGAGGAGCTGTGTTCCGGAGCCCAAGGTGTGTGTGGAGGTGAGCCCGACTATCTCTAGCCGGTACCTCTCAACCTCCCGCACAAGCTCAAGCTCTTTCTCCCCCAGCGAAGTGACATTCCATGTCCCAACAGCTAGCCCCTGTGTCCGGGGATCAGGTTGTCGAGGCCCCTGCCTTCAACTGCCGCCCAATCCACACTGCACCAGCCCCTTACGGCTACCTCTGTGGGTGGTGAACCCACAGGAGATCGGGCCCACGTCACCACTTCGGGCTGAGCCCGGCCGGGCCCCGTGGGCAAAGGCCCGGCCACCAAGCGCTCGCATATGAGCCCCAACCTCAGGCCTGGCTCCAGGGTGGGGCCCCGGCTGCGCCATACTGGGTGACTTCACGGTCCTTGATTGATTATTCTTCATAAGGGGTTTTGGTGAACTGCTCTTGGTCTGGCCTGTCACCTAGGACCTGTCTGCCTTGGGAGACCCTAACAGGGGCATAATGCCCCCGACAACATAGCTCCTAGGATCATTCAAGCACACAAACCCCTCCACCACAATAAGGTGGCAGTTCTAGGAGGGGTCGAAACAAATGTGACAGTGATAATGATAATACTTCGCACAGCCTCTGTGAAAACAGCGTCCATGTCCGTATATGCTGATTGTGCTCAAATTAGTATCAGGTGTTTCCCATAACGACTGGGTCCCAAGAACGCACAGCCAAACTCAAGTGCGTGAAAGCGCGACAGTCAAGTGTTCGCATGCTGTGTGACCACAACTTTTAGCTCACCTGTATATCGCCATGCATCACCACCAAAACGCCTCATTTTCATCGATAACCCATTGCAAAGCATCGTGAGTTATAGTGTGACCGTAGCTTAATGAGGTGGCTGTGACGTTGGATGCAGCCCAGCAATTGTACCCTACTATGAGTAAAAATTAGCTTCAACTTGGTAGGATTTTTTTTGTTTTTTTGCTGTTCTAGAAAATTGTGTTTCCAACATTGTGGTAACAGTCTCGGGAAGACCCACATACAAATGATGATGGTCAAGTGGCCACATACTTTTGGCTATATAGTGTTTATAAGCAAAGAAATGTAACTTGATCAATCATTAGTTACTTCTTATATATATCCAATTACATATAATACACATTTTCCAGACCTCCCTGATCTCTACCAAGTTAGGAAAACCATGGATATCCTTTCAAATTCCACAAAATTGGGACAAAATAATGCAACATTTCATGAGGAAAGTCTTAATATTGTATAGTATTAGGGCTAACAGAAAAGGAAATTGTACCAATGAAACATCTTTCATTGTCTGTTTCCAAAATGTGTAAGGAATGCATGAGGAAAGAATATGATAGTGGTTAAATTGAGTAATTTAATTTGAATTAACTTGGCTAGTACCATTATTCACACTTTCACAGTTTGAACAGTGGTATCAGCAGCTGTGTCATGGTCCCTGGTGGGGAAGACACCTCAGTCTAGCTTAGTAATACCTACTTAACCAAGAGGGTGGTGCTGTAGACACATCAATCTTAACCTGAAACAGCATCAAGGTTGATGTAAATACCCACTCCAGTGACTTTTTTTTTTTTTTGAGTACCACGGGATAGCAGTCCAGATGCACTCTAATATGAGCCACGCCATCATGAATGCAATTATGTATAATATTTTCTCATGCTATTAGGAAACCTATTAACCATACAACACTGATACCTTTTAAAATTCCACTAATATGGCTCAGCAATAGTATACATTTCCACTATTATGAATACCATTATTAAATTCTGTAAAGACTGTTGACTGTTATAATGTCAACCTGTTACAGTGGTGCTTGAAAGTTTGTGAACCCTTTAGAATTTTCTATATTTCTGCATAAATATGACTGAAAACGTCATCAGATTTTCACACAAGTCATAAAAATAGATAAAGAGAACCCAGTTAAACGAATGAGACAAAAATATTATACTTGGTCATTTATTTATTGAGGAAAATGATCCAATATTACATATCTGTGAGTGGCAAAAGTATGTGAACCTTTGCTTTCAGTATCTGGTGTGACCCCCTTGTGCAGCAATAACTGCAACTAAACGTTTCCGGTAACTGTTGATCAGTCCTGCACACTGGCTTGGAGGAATTTTAGCCCGTTCCTCCATACAGAACAGCTTCAACTCTGGGATGTTGGTGGGTTTCCTCACATGAACTGCTCGCTTCAGGTCCTCCCACAACATTTCGATTGGATTAAGGTCAGGACTTTGACTTGGCCATTCCAAAACATTAACTTTATTCTTCTTTAACCATTCTTTGGTAGAACGACTTGTGTGCTTAGGGTCGTTGTCTTGCTGTATGACCCACCTTCTCTTGAGATTCAGTTCATGGACAGATATCCTGACATTTTCCTTTAGAATTCACTGGTATAATTCAGAATTCATTGTTCCATCAATGATGGCAAGCCGTCCTGGCCCAGATGCAGCCAAACAGGCCCAAACCATGATACTACTACCACCATGTTTCACAGATGGGATAAAGTTCTTATGCTGGAATGCAGTGTTTTCCTTTCTCCAAACATAACTCTTCTCATTTAAACCAAAAAGTTCTATTTAGGTCTCATCCGTCCACAAAACATTTTTCCAATAGCCTTCTGGCTTGTCCACGTGATCTTTAGCAAACTGCAGATGAACAGCAATGTTCTTTTTGGAGAGCAGTGGCTTTCTCCTTGCAACCCTGCCATGCACACCATTTTTGTTCAGTGTTCTCCTGATGGTGGACTCATAAACATTAACCTTAGCCAATGTGAGAGAGGCCTTCAGTTGCTTAGAAGTTACCTTGGGGTCCTTTGTGACCTCGCCAAGTATTTCATGCCTTGCTCTTGGAGTGATCTTTGTTGGTCGACCACTCCTGGGGAGGGTAACAATGGTCTTGAATTTCCTCCATTTGTACACAATCTGTCTGACTGTGGATTGGTGGAGTCCAAACCCTTTACAGATGGTTTTGTAACCTTTTCCAGCCTGATGAGCATCAACAACACTTTTTCTGAGGTCCTCAGAAATCTCCTTTGTTCGTGCCATGAAGATCAGACTTTGATAGATCCCTGTTCTTTAAATAAAACAGGGTGCCCACTCACACCTGATTGTCATCCCATTGATTGAAAACACCTGACTCTAATTTCACCTTCAAATTAACTGCTAATCCTAGAGATTCACATACTTTTGCCACACAGATATGTAATATTGGATCATTTTCCTCAATAAATAAATGACCAAGTATAATATTTTTGTCTCATTTGTTTAACTGGGTTCTCTTTATCTACTTTTAGGACTTGTGTGAAAATCTGATGATGTTTTTGGTCATATTTATGCAGAAATATAGAAAATTCTAAAGGGTTCACAAACTTTCAAGCACCACTGTATGAACATGATCAACCACACTGTCAGCTAGTACCAGCTAGTACTGGTGTACTAGCTATATTTAATATGATGTCATATTGGATATTAACAATGTCATTGTTATTCTAACTATATGTAACATGAGCAGTCATATTTGAGATGAATGATATTTAGTTAATGACAGCTATGATAAAGTTTTTTGTGTGATATATTGTTCACCTTCTTGCTGTAGATGATGGAGCAGGGGAAGGTAAAGACTTATGAGTCAATCCAGCGCCTGTTGAACGAGACCAGCCAGCTGAAACAGGCCATGAGTCCAGCCGAGCGCCTCAAACTCTTCCCACGCCGAAACTCTAGTATGCGTGTGCCGCAGCCCAAATTGAACTCCGTCACACACACACTGCAGGAGGAGACGGAGGACGACATCGAGGTCACTCGTCTTTAAGCCCCAGGCAATCAGATACTCCAGAAGCTCTGCCTTCATAAGCTCCTGCTAACTTAGGACTACTCATGTCCTGTACAATATGCTCTCTTTTTACACACTCATTCTGAAGGTTTTTTTTTTTTTTAAATCATGTGCGCTGATGATCTAGAATATGATTTTGGTCCAGTCACTTGAACATCTTTTTATATATGCAATAAATATTATTTAAGGTACTTCATAGACTTTTGTTATAGGAGACAGTGGGACCAGGAAATGATCATCTCATTGTGTTTAAAAAAAAAAAAAAGGACACTTTTAATCATGTTGTTCTCCTCAGTGGCCTTCACAGATCATGTTTCAGAACAAACAACTGTAAATTTTCTCAACTTATTTATTGAATCGTCAGTCCACAAGCCTCAAACTTCCTGTAAAAGTATGGCAAACATGCTTTTGTAAAACATATGGGCAACAACTTTATTTTTATATTTAGGAATTTTATTTTACTAACAAATTAGGCCTGAAATGAAATGCAAATTGTTAGTATTAAAAAAAATACACAGTACTATCAGCCAAAATTTTGAAAATGATACTAACTTTGTGAAAAAAATAAACATGAAAAATTTATTTTTTCAAGAGATAATGAACTGTATTTTTTGTGTCCAATCTTATTCTGCATTCATCAAAAAATATTCTAAGCTTTAATTCAAGGTATCTTTTCAAGAAGTTTCAGCAAACATGATACTGATATGCCTTTTATAACTTGGTCTAATTATTAGGCAAGTCCACATGCGTCTTTATTATTTCTAGACGCATTTTTCCAACTCTAAACCACAAACTCTAATGTTTACTAGGTGGAATAATTTTCAAGCGATTTAGTTGCTTAATGAAGGACAGCATGGCTTAAAATGATTAACATCTTATATTCAGGTGTTCAAAAATTGTAAAATGTCCATCAAAAGGATGCAAAACTCATGAGAATTGACTGCAAAAGATTTGCAAAGAATCGAACATGAAGCCACCAGGACTGTAACCTACCTGGAGTCTCCCGAAGTAGGTGTCAGGTGTTTATAGGGATTACTAAAGTAAAGTGATTTTTTAAAATGTTTTATGGAGAGATGAGAGGACAGTAACTCTCGATGGGCCTGAGGCTGGATCGCTAATGGATATGGGGAAGCAGTTCAAGTCACGAGCCATCCAGGCAGAGGAGGGGTAATGGCAGGGGCTGCCATCATTAAACCCAAACCCAAAATAAACTCCTTTAAACTGAGATAATATCCATACAAGACATGTTTGAGTGTTCACCCGTTCTTATTTGTACCTGTATACGGATTTTATTTTAAAAGAAAAACAATGTCACTGGGTGCTGCCATCTTACTCTCTCCGAGGTTCAAATATCGTAGAAATTACATGGGAATCCGAGATTGTGACGTCACTTACATGCTACATGACTGACTGAGGCTGAGATCTAGTGGATACATTGCTTCTAAATTGTTGTAAACAGCCCTGAAGATGCCCGAGCGTCAAGCGTTTGGGTGTAAAAAAATAAACCCGATCATTGAAGCAGTGAAAACACACAGAAAAAGAAAGGGAGAAAGAGAGAGCGTGCGCAATGGCATCCGAGGAGTTTTGATTTCTTTTTAGAATTAGAAGCCTTTATTTGATGGCTTGACCGCGAGTTGGCCTAGTGGTTAGTGTGTCCGCCTCTTGACCAGGAGAGCGCGAGTTCTACTTGTGGTTGGGTCATACCAAAGATAATCATAAAAATGGTACCTACTACCATCTAGCAAGGCATGCTGTGATACAGATGCGAGTGGGGAAGTCAAACTATCGCGGTTACTAGAGGACCAGCCCCCCACTGTAACCCTAGCTGTATAGGCGAGAGGCTGAAGGCTATGGAAACGGAGATCAGCGCTGCACCCATACGCCTTAAAGAGTTGGTTAGTACTGGGACGCAAGACTGCCTGGGAAGACCAGATTCTGGCGTGAGAGGGACTTTTGACTTGATGGCTGTGTGTTACTAAGGGAAACAGCATACTAGTATGCTGGTTATGTCACCACTGGATATATGGTTTCAGTGCGAATGGCTGTGTCCAGGTGAGCCTATTTTTAGCAATATCACAACTTTTAAAATAGATTAATTGTTGTTATAAAGGGATGGCATGGTGGCATAGTGGTTAGCACTGTCGCCTCACAGCAAGAAGGTCCTGGGTTTGAGCCCAGCAACCGGCGAGGGCCTTTCTGTGTGGAGTTTGCATGTTCTCCCCGTGTCTGCGTGGGTTTCCCCCACAGTCCAAAGACGTGAAGGTTAGGCTAATTGGTGGCTCTAAATTAACCGTAGGTGTGAATGAGTGTTTGTCTCCGTGTGTCAGCCCTGCGATAACCTGGCGACTTGTCCAGGGTGTACCCCGCCTCTCGCCCATAGTCAGCTGGGATAGGCTCCAGCTTGCCTGTGACCCTGTAGAACAGGATAAAGCGGCTAGAGATGATGGATGGATATTGCTGTAAAGTTTTATTTTTAATTTAAACATCAGGACATGATTGGCAAACAGCATTTGTTTTTGGGTTTTGTTTGGCTGTAAGGATGAGCGAGTTAGACCTTTTCAGGTTGAAGATGGACTGAAATTCAGCTCTTAAAACTATTGCTAGTTTCTGGAAGATATTTTTCTTCAAACAGTGGTACAGGAAGAAGTTATGAGCATTCAAGGAGACCATGAACGTTATGCAGGGTATTGCATCCATTGCATGTCCAAGTACTCCACTGCTTGGTGAGATAGAAAAGGCTTCAAAAATGACCTGATTTAAGTCGAATTGAGAACGTGTGGGATTTACAGTGAGGGAAGACACCTCTTTGAACAGCACCTGTGAGACTGTGGTGGCATGCAGTGGTTCATTGTTGGGTCATGGTTTTGACACTGTGTGGTCAATGCCACTCCTGTTTTTAATTTTGCCCACCTGGATTAATAACACTGGAGTATACATGGATGTGTGAGAGGAAATAAAATCACTGGATTGCAGTAATGGTTAGGGTAACAGTGCATTTTTAATCATTGTGCTCAGAGGAAACAGGACAATTCTCTGATCCTCATCAGACACCTATCTCACAATTCAACATCAGTGGTTGACTATAATCTCTTCTGTACATATAAACAATGGTGAGTTTATAATAATACTTGATTATCCTAAGTGTTTATTAGAGAAGAACAAATCAAAAAGTAATGCTGCTTTAAATTTCAGCAGTGGCTTCTGCACAAGGGTAAAACTTCAAGCAAGTCCTGACTCAGCACACATTCCATGGGCAACTAAACTACTGTTGCAATGACGTTACTTATTGCCACATTCAGTTCACTTTGAAACAAGTGAGAAAAAAAAAATCAACCAAAATGTAATATTAGAAACACTATATACAGTTCTTTTTTTAAGCTCTTCAATATACAAGCGCATCACCACATCCACTAGTCTATACATCACATTTAAGTTCCTATTATTATTTACACATATTTGGTAAAACCCTGATTAATTTTAACAATATGTAGAATCAATCTTGCAACTATTTAAACATAAAATACTTATCTGAAAATAACGATTGGCAAAAAAAAGACTAAGTTTTTTCTTTGATCATCTAAAAGCTCACAAAGCACTTCTTTTATTAGCCTTCCCAAGCTAATTCCTCAGTTTTTTTTTTCTTCCAAACTTGATACTTCAACACTGAAATATAATAAAACTATGGTCCCAAAGTACACAAGGTAATATAGTATAACAAGTATGGACTACATTTATTATAAATACTAAAAAGCTGTCAGTAACACACTTTGGAAAAAAGTTTACAGAGTGGGGATATAGGGTTGGAAATAGGAGTCTATTCACGGTTATTGTAGTTTTTGTGGAAGCTGGAGTTAAGGATCCAGATCTCCTCTTCTGGTTGTTTGTTTCTGTTGTTGGGTTGTGTCTGCCTTGTTCTGCTGCTCATGTGGGCTCTGTTGCTGTGCGGCTGGGAGGGACGGATACTGCTGCTGAAAGTGGGGGTGGAGTTATTAGTGGGTCGGTGGGAGCTGCTGGGAGTTTGCTGATGCCCTTTGCTGCTGGGGACTGGCAGCTGAGATTTGGGTCTGGCCACTCGGCGTGGGGAGTTGTGGACATTTTCCGAATGACTGCTGTTGATCTGTCAACAATCCACAATTCATGTATTAAACACAACTAGATGATTCATACTCATTGCACGACATCGGCTCACAGCAAATATAATCAGATCACTTCAGTGGGAGATGTAATGTGTTTGAATGTGAATAAAGCACCAGATTAGGGGTGTTACAGGTGTTGCAGCTGAAATGATGGTTACCTTCCTGTTGATCTCTCCAAAATACCATTTTTCTTTTAACTACCCTTCACCCTTTTTATTTTACCCAATCAAGTTCCTTAATCTAGAGGTTCTCATCCCTTTTATTTCTGGCTAATGACTCCCCAAAAAAGTGGTTAGCGCTGTCGCCTCACAGCAAGAAGGTCCGGGTTCGAGCCCCGTGGCCGGCGAGGGCCTTTCTGTGTGGAGTTTGCATGGTCTCCCCGTGTCCGTGTGGGTTTCCTCCGGGTGCTCCGGTTTCCCCCACAGTCCAAAGACATGCAGGTTAGGTTAACTGGTGGCTCTAAATTGACCGTAGGTGTGAATGGTTGTCTGTGTCTGTGTGTCAGCCCTGTGATGACCTGGCGACTTGTCCAGGGTGTACCCCGCCTTTCGCCCGTAGTCAGCTGGGATAGGCTCCAGCTTGCCTGCGACCCTGTAGAACAGGATAAAGTGGCTAGAGATGATGAGACGAGACTCCCCAAAAATGTAGGTTAGATTTCAGATTCCCCCCACCCCTCGGGATTCCTCATACATCATACTAGAGCAACAGTTTCTTAATTTCTCAATCCAGTGGACACACCCTGAATCAAGAACTTCTACTTTGGATGCCACTCCTACTATATTCATAACCTTATCATTCATGAAGGCTATCAAACTTACAGAACATGGCATTGCTCACCGTCATGCTAATTCAATTTTTTTTCTTTTATTCCAGGCCGGTATGCCACCTTTCCTAACAGCTGCTTTCTCCTTCATCTTATATTGGAACTATAATGTGCTACATACTGACTATGTAAGAGTGTTTATGGAAAAGTCTTTCACAAAAATAAGAAAAGAAAAACTCCGGTGACAGACCAAAGCTCTAGAAACATGGTAGGCCTTGCAGACTACAGCTCTGCTTTACTGCCATGCATCAGTCAGATGCTTCTATGCTTAGAATGTTTTAAATAAGTATAGTAACCCATTTAAGCCTAGGTCACAACCGGACGTACGATTTTTTGGCCGTGCGATTTTTGGTGTTTCCCAAATCGCTGCGTTTTTTTTTTTGTTCATGGAGAAAGACGCACGTTGGCTGCAAGTTTGTCTTGCAACCTGAAAAAAACGTAAGCGCCTGTAGAGTTTGTTTGACATGACAAAGAACCTCTGCGGCCGGTCTGCGGTAGTCTGGCTAACGCGACTTCAAAGCTCTATGAGCTATTGGTCTGGCAAAGATATTAAGCCCAACCATTTCCCAAAGGCGTGGTTGATCCGCCTCCCTGAAATGCCTGTTTGCTACTGGTCGAAGCCAGAAAAGGCTATGACGAAGCTTAAACCAATCACATCACTCTTTCCTCTGACGCATGTGACGCGACGGAAACTGCTTGAGTAACAGGAAGAAGATAAATACCTCCAGGGCTGCTCTTTGCTCCGTTTTCAATGAGAACTTCCCGTTGAATGCTTTCAATACAGCATCTACCGCTGTGTCAAAGGCTTGCCGCTGCTCCATGTTCGTAATGTTTCTAGTGAATGAAGCGCTTCCGGCATAGATTCTGTAAACAATCTATGGCTTCCGGTCGCAGTTCTACTACGTCACTGCCTTGAACACGCCTCTACCCAGGGCTGTTGGAGATGCTCAAAGTTGATTGGCTCCCGGTTTTTCGGGAGCTTGGAAGAGCTGTAGATAGCTTGCCTTGCCAGACTAAGCTCGCAACAGGCCCTCGTGTTGCGTCACACTTAGGATGGGCGGGCCCAGGCTAGGTCTGCGGCCAGTCTACAGCTCGAAAATCAGCACGTCACACGCGCGCCCTCCGTGTGTTTCTTGCGTTTTTTGCACGTAGACCGGCTGTGACCGAGGCTTTAGCTAATAAGCTGAATGTATTGGCCTATTTATAAGCATATCAGACACTTGCTGGCACAGCTGTGAAAATTGTGCGTGCAGACGCTCATCTGAGTTTCCATATCTGTCATTGCTTAACTCTTGAATATTTTCTATCATGAATACGATCTCTGCTTTACAAAGAAATGTATCATCTGGTTAAGATCTGTTCAGTACTTTGGGAGTAACGGCAGGTTGAAGTTGGCACAACAGAGTAAAAACTCTGCTCACATGACGTTGGGAAACTGCCGGTGCTTTTTGAGTCACGGGAAAGTGCTCAGGCTCTCGCTCTCTCTCTCCTGATCGGTTTCTGACTGGATTATTTGTGAATATCAGTCAGATAAACTTTTATAGGGATGCTCTCTTGCTCTCACTGTTTCTGACAAAGTATTCAGCAAAATTTTCCGTCAGCTAGTTCTGATGTTATGATTCATGGGAGACCTTGAAGTGAGTTTTCATAGCTTTACCCAATTATTTTTCTTAAATCAAACTCATTCATATAAATAAATAACTTTTAGAATATAACTGTAGTTGTTTTGATGAAAAATATTGAGATCTTAGTGGTCAGAATGAGGTTTAAAAATCTGGAAGTCAGAAACGCGAGTGTGTCAATTTCGATTCAATTAACTAAGAATTAATTCAATTAATTAAGAATTGTTTATTGGATGTGGATCACAGTTTTTTTGAGGTTAGCCTTGAAAGCTGTGAATATTAATCGAAATAATCATTTAAATTTTTTTCGTGGTCCGGTTTCCATCAAATCCTGCGCTCTGATTGGCTGGCGAGCGGGTCCATTTCCTACGTTACAGACCCCAGTTACGGACCTCTGGCGACTTGCTCGTTCACAACAACAAACATAGTAGCAATTTTTGTCAACATTTATCTTTTTTAAAAGATTTATTTATAAAATTTTTATCAAAAATCTTATAAAATTTTGCCAGCATTTCTCAGCATAATAGCATTAATTTTACAGCATGGATCGCGATAACGACAGTGTTCACAGCGAAAGCGAGTTTTACTACCCTGAGGAAGAAGAAATAAAAGAAAACATTTCAGGAGAAAGCTAAAAACCTGTAACTGTTGCTAACGCCGAGCAAAAATATTGGCTGAATCCTGAATGACTCAATTTTGTATAAATAGGGGACTACATAGGCGGCAAAATGTAATTTTTTTCCTGCCATGGAAGTGCACTTGTATACCGAGGAGGAAGCCATTTGCATTACAGCCGTGAATGAGGATTCAAAATGGCAGCTTGCCACCGACCTTTCGTATGGTGAAATACTGTGACCTCGGGCTCTGTCAGTACTTTCAAGACCTCAGTCACGGTATTTCATGATATGGACCTCCCAGCTGGTAAATAACATTTATTTTTTTCGTGGTCGAAATCCTGCGCTCTGATTGGCTGGCGAGCGGGTCCGTATCCTACGGTACGGACCCCAGTTACGGACCTCTGGCGACTCGCTCGTTCACAACAACAAACAGAGTAAAATTTGTCAACATTTATCTTTTTTTTTAATAAGATTCATTTATAAGATTATCAAAAATCTTATAAATTTTTGCCAGCATTTCTCAGTAGAATAGCATTAATTTTACAGCATGGATCGCGACAAAGACAGCGTTCACAGCGAAAGCGAGTTTTACTACCCTGAGGAAGAAGAAATAAAACATTTTAGGAAGCTAAAACCTGTAACTTGCTAACACGGAGCAAAAACATGGCTGAATCCTGAATGACTCAATTTTGTATAAATAGGGGACTACATA